>NC_000080.6:10770000-11070000 GCF_000001635.26 Mus musculus | reverse complement strand
GGGTTAGTAGAAAGGACCAAATGAGAGTTATTAGCAGACAGGATTTACTTGCTCAATGCTCTGGCTAATTATGGTACGGTAGTAGTATATACTGATGCTTAGGTAGGGGACAAAGTAATTTAAAAGTTAAAGGCACATCGGCAAATTCACTAAAAACTGTTAGAACTAATAAAGAGATTCAGCAGTGTGGCAAGATATAAGATCAATACATAAAAATCAATTTTATTTATGTATACAAAGAATGAACAGTTTCAAAATGAAATTAAGAAAACAACCTCACTTACAAAAGCAACAAACGAATAATATTCTTAGTAATAAAGTTAACAAAAAATTATAAAACTTGTACACTTAAAAATAAAACAATAAGAGACAATAAAAAACATAAGTAGAAAGTAGGAGGTCAATGGTCATGGATTGAAAAATCTAATATTATTAATAGTGTAATAATGATCAAAATGATTAACTTACTCATAAAATCTCTAACCTTAATTAATCCTTCTTAGATGTTGTCAAGTTGATCTTAACTGCACATGTAAATTAAAGAATGTAGAATAGTCCAGCAAACAAAAGGTGGATATCAGAATTGAAGGATCCATTTTTCTGTTTTTAAAGTTTACTACAAAGATATAGGCTATAGTATCAAGACTGTGTGGTATTAGAATTAGAATAGATCATCAGAATGGAATTGAGAGTCCAGAAATAGGTCTTGTCAAATGGCTCATTGAGTTCTGAGGCCCACATGGTGAGCAGGGAGAACTCACTCCTGCAAATTTTCTTCTGACCCCTTTTCCCAACAAATAAATCAATCAACGTAAAACAAAACAAAACAAACAAATACCTTCCAAAGGAAAGAGAGAGAGAGAGAGAGAGAGAGAGAGAGAGAGAGAGAGAGCAAGAGAGACAGAGACAGAGTCAGAGAGAAAGGGAGTGAGACAGTGACATGAGACAGTGACTTGCAGAGGGGGAGGGGGACAGGGGAGAGGGAGAGGGAGAGGGAGACCCAAGGAAGACACAGGGAGAAACAAAGGTAGAGATATTTATATAGAGAGAGTGTTGGGGGAGAGACAGAAACAAAGAGAGAGAGACTCAGACGCCAGAAATAAACCCTCACTTTTGTGGTTATTTGATTTTTAACAAAGAATGCCAAAATGACTCAATTTGGGAAAATATTATTTTTAAATACATGCTCCTACTCTTTCTTCTCTTCCTCCTCCTTCTTCATCTTCTTCCTCCTCCTTCTTCCTCTTCTTCCTCTTCCTCCTCTCCTCCTTCTTGTCATCCTTCTGGTATCCCAAACAACAGTTTGGGACTCTACCATTCAACTATTAGGCCAAAATGAAATATAGACTCAAATGTAAAAGTCAGCACAATTAAACACATGGGAAAATTTGCCAAAGTTGATCTTTATGGCACCAAGTTAGGACTTTGGAGTCAGCAACAAAACACAGGTGACATTCTATTTGTAAGTGCAAAGGTAACAATCAAAGAAAATGTTGATTTCATCAGAAATGCAAACAATTACATGTCAAATGATGCCATCAAGACAGTTGAAAAGATGACCTGAAGATAGAAAAGAAACATGCATCTGATGAGGATGTTGTATCCAGTGTGTGTGTGTGTGTGTGTGTGTGTGTATGGGTATGTACGTATCTTGAAACTCAATAACAAGAGAGATTACACAATTGAATAAAAAGTGAGCAAGAATATGAGCTGCTGCTTTTTCTGAAGAAGATACAGACTCTTAATGATGTAACAGAAAGATGCTTAACATCACTCATTAGATAAATCAAATCAAAACCACAGCCAGATATTTATATACAGTAGAATAGCTAGAATGAAAAACAGTAAGTATTATTGAGAGCAGGAGAAATTAGAGACTTTATTTATCTCGATGTGAATATAAAATGGTACAACCAATTTGAAAAATGGTTTGACAGTACCCCAAAGCACCAAACATTCTGAAACGTTGCCACAAAAGTTAAAAGGATGCATCCACACAAAACGTATACATAAATATCTACAATGGAATTACTCATAGTAAGTAAACACTGAAAACAACACAGATTTCTCCCTGCAGTGAATGGATGTGTAAAATAGAACATCAGATACCAAAGAGAATAAAGTACTCTGACAGCATGAACAAACATTGAAAATACTATGCTAAGTGGGAAATGCCAATTATGAATGGGTGTATGTGGTGTGATTTTCTTTATGTGACATGTCCAGAAAACACACAGACCCATGCACATTGTAGATTAGTGGATTAATAGGGCTAGGGTAATTAGAAAATGATATTGATGGTCATGGGTTTCCTTTTGGAATAAAGAAAATGTTATATATTTGTGCATTCAATTGCTATTGAGGGAATCTCTTATAAGTATCACCTGTCAATAAAAAAGCTTATACCAATGAGCTGAGGCAGAAAACAGGAGTTGGTACATCCAGCAGGGATAGAGAATTCTGGAAAATAGAAAGGCAGGAGATTCACCCTGGGGTGCTGATGAGGTGGAAGTAAACAGTATAGAATAAAGGAAAGCTTTGCCCTAGGAACTCTGAGTAGAAGGATGTAAGAAGACAAGGAGAGGAAAGCAGCTTCATAGCTGAGCCCAGGTTAGAACAGAGGGGATAAGGCATGAGAAAGTCAGAGAACAAGCAAAGCTTATGGCCTAGGCATTATTAATAAATAGTCTTAGAGCTGTCATTCTGGCATTAGGGGCTGGGAAGAAAACTTGGTTTTCATTTTTTATAAATTGCAGAACTCTTTTGAGTATACTTAAAACCTAATGAAGCATCTAATTCAAATGGATGAGTTTTATGGTGTATGTTTCATAAAAACATTTAAAAGCACATTCTCTTCTATTGCTAATAGAAAAGAAGTAGACATTTTCCATGTATCATGTTAACATTACAATAATTACCTACATAGATACTCTACCACTTAGAAAGCAGTTTGGTTTCTGTTTTTTTAAACTCACAAAAACAGATCCATAAAAATTATTCTTAGATAATGGTTTTCTTCCTACATAGAAGTGAAAAATAATGTCAAGAGCAAAGATACTTATAAGCTGGTGAGATGTCTCTTCTGCAGCATCACAACTACAGAGAAATGCCAACCAACTAGTGGCCTTCTGTTGTGTAACCATTGATCCCCAATCAACCAGTGTATATGTCACCTGCATAGCATGCATGCACTCTGTGTGTTCTATGCAGTGTGTACTTATAGGACACTGTAAGCTGTTATCTATTGTACTGGCTAGTTTTGTGTCAACTTGACACAGCTGGAGTTATCACAGAAAAGGAGCTTCAGTTGAGGAAATGCGTCCATGAAATCCAACTGTAAGGCATTTTCTAAATTAGTGATCAAGGGGGAATGGACCCTTGTGGGTAGGACCATCTCTGGGCTGGTAATCTTGGTTCTATAAGAGAGCAGGCTGAGCAAGCCAGGGGAAGCAAGCCAGTAAAAAACATCCCTCCATGGCCTCTGCATCAGCTCCTGCTTTCTGACCTGTTTGAGTTCCAGTCCTGACTTCCTTGGTGATGAACAGCAGTATGGAAGTGTAAGCTGAATAAACCCTTTCCTCCCCAACTTGCTTCTTGGTCATGTTGTTTGTGCAGGAATAGAAACCCTGACTAAGAGATCTGCTCACCACTGTGACAAAACAGCTGAGCACATCAAGTTCTAGGGAGGAAAACCTTGTTTCTACCTGATGTTTAGAGGCTAAAGCTCTGGCAGTTTGCTTCCTTCATCTTGGAGGTGTGATGTGATGGAATATCTTGGCAGGGAGCATGCAGTGGAGCAGAGATTCTTGCTTCATAGTAACCCAGATACAAAAAGGAAGAGGAAGGGGCTAAGGTAAAAGTTTAGGACATACTGCCGATGTTTGAAGTACTTCTAACTTGGCCCTGCCTTCTGTAAGTTCCACTAACACTGAGTTGTAACCCCACTGGGGAACTGAGACTTCAATGTAGTAACATGAGAGATAATTAAGATCCAAACATAATATATCAATGCCTGTACATGGTATGAAGTTTTAGAAATTTGTGCCAATTTGGTTTCATGACTACCAGGCCTCTCTCATTTTTCTGTATTGATTGATTAAATTTTTTGTAATATATAAATATATATGTATATATATGTATATGTACATATATGTATATATAATATATATAGTCAATATATTTGTCAAAAACAATGAATTCACACACATATACACACATACAGAGAGAGAGAGAGAGAGAGAGAGAGAGAGAATGAAAATATATCAAAAAGAATTGACCACATATATTATAATTTTAAAAAACAAGTTGGAGTGTTTTCCATCAGGCCTGTATCTAGTAAAGATATTATTGATTTTAATGTTTTGTGGGAAGTGAAGAGAAACAGACTGTACAGCTTAGAAATAAATATGAAATGTACTGAAGTTCAACAAAGTTCTCTGAGTTGAGTTAAATGCAATTTTAAAATACATTCTAAGGCATGGAATTACTTGTGTTTGATAAGACAGTGGAAAAGGAGGTTTAGTTTTACTATCTAAAAACATCTTTTAAAATCATACTTGAGAGATTTAATTTCCCCTTTCCCAAATATGATCTTTAAAAGCCAATGGCCTAATTTTAAATGTCAACAGAAACTACTGGTATATTTGGATCATTTCTTTTGCTATGGCATGGTTTGAGAAAGTCCTAAGGAAAAACATGAACTACTTTTCATTTTAACTATATTAAAAATTTATAACATAAACATTACTTTCCTTCTCCTGTGCATTTTGTGTGTGTGTGTGTATTATGTGTAGGTACATGTCTATGCATGTGTGTTTGGAGGCCAAAAGACAGCCCGGGGGTGTGGGGTGGTTCCTCAGGAGCTGTCTACCTTCTTTTTTGAGACCGGACCTCTCATTGGCTGGACTTTGATGATTATGTTACGGTGGCTAGCCACCAAATCCTAGGGTCTGCCTAGCTTTGCCTCCTTGCTGCTGTGGTTTCATCTATTCACCATAAGCCCAGCTGGTTTTCCATGGATTGGGGAGACTTTACCTTATTTCCCATTCTCAGTGTCCAGTCCTGTCCTCTGTATAGTTTCCAGGAAAGGTACCCATTAATGGAAGAGAGAGAGAGAAGGAAAAAACCATTCTCTCCACTTTTTCTGGCATCCCAGGCCTGTGGCCATAGTGTAACCAGAGGCCATTTTGGCTTAAACACTTCTGGCATCTCTGCTCTCTAGCAAGGATGAGCCTACTCACGGGCCCAAGGACATTTCTGACTTTTAGCTTAGAAAGAATCTGTCTGCTTTGTGGGATCTTCTTCCCCTATGTCAGCTAGCCAATTTCTACCTATTACCATCAGAAGTACAACAGAAGAACTGGGGGCTGATCTGAGCATCTTCCACCCATGTGTTTACAGAGATCCCAGCAGCATCATGGTCCTGAGGTGTCCCTACTCCATGTCAGCAATCCCTTAGGTGTCTAGAGATACTGTTGACCTGATTCTTTTGCATACATTCTCAGGAGGACATGCAATTACACATGTTTCAAGATTACATAGTCCTTGCTGGTGGGGAGAAAAAGATAAAAAGTGGAAGTTTAGTCATAAAATTTACTTTTGACCCGGCTGATGAAACTTAGTATCTGGGAGAAGAGGGAGCTGGAGACACAACTTGATATTTTCTATAATTAAGAGTGAAAACAAAATGGGAAAAAGATATAATCAGAGCCCACCACCATCCTATTTCATCACAGCATGTAATTCTCAGTAAAAAAAAAAAGGTTTTATTATTATTATTATTTTATTTTTATTATTATTTTAAGGAGAAAGCATTTTAAGATAATGTGCCCACAAGCCACTTCTGTGAAGAGCATAGAAGCTTGGATTCTTCCTGAGAAATTGCTTAGCAACTGTGAAGATGCAGACAGAGCAGGCTCCAGGAGGTGGACTGACCATGTGGGTCCTGTGGCTGAGATAATCTTCCTGAAACATGAATAGTAATGAGAACTATGTGGCCCCATTGCCAGTTGCTGGGAGTGGGATAAAAAGCTGGTTGCTGCTTTTAGGAAGTAACATTGTGAGGACAATGGGGGAAAGCTTCCATAAGTCAACTGATAGAACTAAAAGTGTCCTCTATTTCAGACTGAATTAGTGAAGCATGTGACCGCCCCCTCTGACCTACCCTCAATCCTTGCAGAAACTATAAAAAGGACCACTAAGCCACATCTCATATGACAGCTTCTGTGTTCTGTCTCTGAGACTAATTCTCCCTGCTTCAGTTGAGTAGCTGGGAGAGTGTGCTTGGCGTTGACATTCAAATGAATGTATCAAATATCTCTCTGGGCTACAGAATTTCTTTATCTGATGTTGCCACAACAAAACCTCTCTGAGGTGTTTGTCTGAATCACTCTTGGCTTTTCATAGTCTGACTGGTGAATGAAAGGAACCCTCTATGAAGACTTCCCTTTGAAAGGAGAAGTCCATTATGAGTGTCTTTGAAGCTCTGAAGTGAGTCCTTTCTAGTCAGATAAAGTGCCACAATAGGCAGAAGGAAGCAAAGACAGCCTTATAAATTTTTGTGTGAGCATGCTGGCCTATTGTTGTCTTTATTAAAATGATGCCTCCAAGCAGGTAGTCCTATTGTGAGTGCTATCTCCAGTCAGCTTGAAAGAAATCACCAGAGACTTCACATGTTGACCTTAAAACAACTTAGGCTGTCCTGAGAAATTTGAAAGGGGATGGTTTGTGGTGCTGAGTAGGAGGTTATGTTGAGCAAATACACTTTCAAATCTTAGACCTTCCTTGAAATTGGCAATTATATTAATAATAGTGTGGGGTTTGTGTAGGAATGGCCCCTATAGACTCATATGAGTGAATGCTTGGTCTATAGGGAGTGGCACTATAAGGAGGTGTGACCTTGTTGGAGTAGGCATGGCCTTGTTAGAGGAAGTGTGTCATTGTGGAGGCAGGCTTTGAGGTCTCCTATGCTCAAGCTATGTCCAGTGGCACAAGTCTCCTTCTGCTGCCTACAACTCAAGATGTAGCTCCTTTTCCAGCGCCATGCCTGCCTGGATACTGCCATGTTTCCTGCCATGACCATAATGGACTAAACCTTTGAACTGTATGTCAGTCCCAAACTAAATGTTTTCTTCTGTAAGTGTTGTCATGTCATGGTATCTCATCACAGCAATAAAACGCAAGCCAAGACAGATTGTAAGCAAGTGTGCTGACATCAACATATTCATTCTCTGTTGTTCCTCCCAGAGAGGGCTTCCACTCAGATCCCATATGCATTAAGACTTAGGTGAGAATGGCATATACTTACCATTTAGAGCACACCAACTAAAGCAAAAAGTGACACTTCAAAGTAATGAAGCTCCCCAGCATCTCAGTGTAAAACACTCCATAGTCAATTTCTAATACTGGTGGGGTATGTATGTTTGAAATATTTTTTTTTGAATTTGTGTTTTCATTATTTTCTGTGAGGGGAATGGATACTGAGGCAGGACATTCTTCTAGACAAATAAGAAACCAATGAGACCTGTCAATGCATTGTCCACAGGTTGTAATCTCATCGGGGGGTGCATCTTTGTTTTCTTGCTTTCATTCAGCACTTGACAGCATGCTTGATATTTTCCATTTCTTCACCAGGTGTGCTGGTTACTAGGACACAATGGTTCCTATCCTCCAGCACCTTACCTTTCTTTCATTTGATCAAAGCTGTTTTGCTGTTTCTTCTTTTGAACTGTTGGAGAGTAAATTATCCCACCCTAAATATATTTCTTTGTCATATTTTGAGTTGGTTATCCAGAGAAATTACTGACCTCTATAGACACAGGAGTAGCATGAAAAAGCCATTCTTTTGCAAAGAGAAATTTCTTTCAGCCCATGTCAGTAAACAGTAGGTACAGGCACAGACTTTTTCTATCTCATACGCTCCCTCTTGCTTTGGAAATGTCTTCGATATTTCCTTTCCTCCCTTCCTCCTTTCCTCCCTCTTTTCCTCCCTCCCTCCCTCCTTTTTTTCCTTCCTTCTTTCCTTCCTTCCTTCCTTCCTTCCTCCCTTCCTTCCTTCCTTCCTTCCTTCCTTCCTTCTTATGTGTGTGCATATGTTATGCATAATGTTTATGCATATATCTTTCTTGCGTGTGATGTGTGTCTGTGGTATGTGTGTGTGTGGTCTGTGCATATAGCTTTCTTGTTTCTTGTATGTTGTGTATGTGTGATATTTGTACATATATGTATATGAGTGCAAGTGTTCATGTACCAAAGCATACACATAGAAGTTAGAAGACAACCTTGGATGTTGGTCTTCACTTTCCACTTTGAGAAAAGGTTTTTTTGTTGTTGTTGTTGTTGTTTTTGCTGTTATTAATAACAGTGAACACCATGTAGCTGTCCTGTGAGCTTCCAGACATTCTCCTGTCTCTGTCTCTTGCCTTGGTAGACTACACAAGCTTGTTCCTAAGTCTGGCTTTACAAAGGTTTTATGGATTCATACTCCTTGTTCTTTCAAAGTAAGCACTTTACCCACTGAATCATCTTCCCTAACCTTAGAAAATATCTTTCTATAGGAAGAAGAGATAGAGAGCCTAACACCTGTCCCAGACATGACCACAAGTGATGTGACCTGGGAGAAATTATACTTCTGTACTTGTGAATCATCTCTCTTCATCCCTGAAGCCGAAGGCCCTATCCCTATATAGTTCTTTACATAAAAATTTAGCCATCTTACTTACTTCTTTTGAGACTCAGATCCTGTATCTCTTGGATGGTGTGGTGGGTTGAAAGAAAATGGCCTCAGGCTCATACTGAATGACACTATTAGGAAGTGTGGCCTTGTTGTAGTAGACATGGCATTGTTGTAGGAACTGTGTAATTGGGGGCAGGCTTTGCCATCTCAGATGCTCAAGCCAGGCCTCGTATATCCGTTCCTTCCTGTTGCCTGCTGATCCAGATATAGAATTTTCAGCTACCTCTCCAATGTCTGCCTGCATGCTGCCATGCTTTCTGACATAATGATAATGGACTAAACCTGTGAACTGTAGGCTAGTCCCAATAAAATGTTTCTCTTTGTAATAGTTGCTATGGTCACGATGTCTCTACACAGCAATAGAATCCTAACTAAGACAGAAATTGGTACCAGGAGTAAGATATCACTGTGAAAGGTTGGACCATGTTTTTGTTTGGAAGAGTGTGGACTTTGGGACTTTGGGACTTTGGATTAAGAAAGCAGTGGACCACTTTAAGATATAGATATCTAGATATAGATGTAAATATATATCATATATGAAAGATATATATTTGAAATATATTTATATTTCATATATATGGAAAATAGAAGTAGAAAAGAGATGCCTTATCAACTAGGAATATCTAAAATTATAATCACTGATTATATTTTTTGATTATATATATTCACCAATATATATTGCATTTTCAGATGCTCTTAGTTGATAAGGTATCTCTTTTCTATTTTTTTCTTACATTTTCATCTTTGTAGCTGAATTTGGGTTATGAGTTTATAGCCTGGGGCTCTTTCTCATGTCCCAGTTCTCTTCCAGGCATGCTGTTGATACCTTCTGGACATTCTCTCCCTCCTTCCCACACACTTTACTCCTTCTTTTATGTAACAGCAGCACCAAACCCCAAAGTCTAGTACTTAAGTTAGAAATTGGGACTACTTTCTCAAATGCTACTAGAACTTGTAGTTTGTAACTGTTATTGGCTTCAGTAATGCACTCAGAAGACAGTATTCTTCCTTAAAGATTATTACCTCAAAGTGACATTTGGCCTGAGATGTGGCCAGGATACTAAGTACTTCCTTAGACATTATATTGGGTGGGTTAGACAGGGAAATGAAGGTTTTATAATAGACATACTGCACAGAATTTTTAGGAGAACAGTTTGTGTTATAATAGAAGCAGGAAGTAGATTATGTCTTCATGTTGCCTATGTACCATGTACACATCCATATCTGGGTGGTAAAAGCAGATAGATCACAGTTGTAGTTGTAGTCATTGTCACCACCACCACCACCACCATCATCATCATCACACTCATAGCTGTTTATTATTAAGCACAGAAATCCCTGAAGATAGGCTCCATCATCATTTAAATTGTATAAATGGTCAAATAAGTTCAGTGTGTTTAAATAGCTTACCGTAATACACAGAAGTGGTAAAAGCCACAGTCAAGACTTGCCTCCTTACATGCTACCAGCGTTGCTGGCTGCCCCTGAACTGTTTTTGACCTGTACACACTACCACCTCTCCTTGTCTTTTTTTGCTTCTGCTCTTTCTCACACCAGGTCTTTATCCTTGTAAGTGGTTATGAGTTAAGTACTCGGGTTATCATTCATCTGTGAGTAAACACTGCCATTTTCTTAGTCTGTTTTTAGATAAATTTCTAAAAGCAAACTCCAGGCTTTCAAGTGATTGTCTGAGGATGACTGATGTTGGATAGTGCTTCTTATTCAAATCTGCTTAAAGTACCAGCATTTCTTAAAGTGATGTGTAGCATAGAGCCAACTTAGAAGATTATACTACCATGTATACACGAGCCAGTATTCACCATTTAAAAAGGAAATCACTCTTTATGCTTCAGCAAAATTTATGGAAGTGTCTATTATATGTGTGTCCTGCATTCAAATTCCTAAAAGAGATCCTAGCTATTTATTTCCTTTTCTGACTTCTTGTTCAAAGGATTTGAGGTAGAAATAACTATTTTTATTTATCACTGAAAGCTAAATATTCAAAGGCAGAATATTTATATGAAAGACAGTGATGTGAGACCTTGATTCTGGTTTTGATTGGAACAACCAGCATTAGTGATTTAAAGTCTAGAATCAGATAGTTCTAGCTTTGAATCTCTACATGGCTGCACTCATAACTTGGACAAGGCTACTGCCTTTAGAATTTAATTTCTTGATTTTTAAACTAGGGATGATAAAATTGGTCATTGCTGTAAGGGTCACCTGAGCTGAATCCTGAATAGCACTTAGCCTGGTGCCTGATACCAAAAAGATGTTCAACATATGTGATAATGGTGGAGGTGGTGGTGGTGGTGGTGGTGGTGGTGGTGGTGGTGGTGGTAGTGATGGAGGTGATGATGACGATGATGATGTTGACGATAGTGATTGCTGATGGAGTTTCTTGTCATGATAGAAGAAGTAAGTTACCACTCTGCTTCATTTCCTGAAGTGAAATTGGACATGGATTGTAAATATATAAATTTGATTAGTTAGCTGTGGGAAAAGGGTGAGAGTTTAAATGTTTAAAATTGGAGAGAGCAAGTGACAGCAGGGAGCAACAGAGTTGAGCAAGCATCAGGACAAGACATTGGCATCTTGGTTTGGAACCAAATCCTCTGCTACTCTAAACTCACATTGTCTTACACAGTAGCCTTAACATTTTTTGAGACCCAGCCTCCCCTGATGGAAATGATGATAGCAATACTCACTTATCAGGTTGTTTCATGGATTTTAATGGAATTCAAAAGCTAACTTATTTGGGCTGTTGTAGCAGCCTAGACCAGCAGGCCAGAAAACACAAACTTATTTCTTAGTTCGGAAGACTGGAAGCCCAAGACTGAGGCGTTAGGACGTCTGGTGTTTGGTGAGGACCAACTTCCTTATTTGCAGATTGAAATTTCATTCCTCATGACTTGTGAGGGCAGCAAGGTGAAAAAGAACCATCTGAGGTCCTTTTTATAAGGCATAAAATCTACCCTTCTTACCTAATTATGTCCCCAAAGCCCTGCATCCAAGTTTTGTCATATTAGGGGTAGGAATTTTAAATATAAATTGGGAGGCACAAACAGTTCATAATAATATGCTGATTTACAAAATCTTGGGTTTATTTTTTAAGGTGATGGCACTGCAACGAAAACATTGATATTAAGTTGCAACTGACACTTTATATAGGGACTAGTAGACACAGCTGAGGAGCATGTATTTTTAAAAATTAATTTATTATTATGTGTTCTCCTTCTCCTCCTCTTCCTCTTTCTCCTCCTCCTCCCCCTGCCATCCTCCTCCTCCTCTTCCTCCTCTTTTTCCTTCTTATTCATCATCAGCAGCAGCAGCCACAGTGGAGAGCACATGATAATATGACAAGCTTATGGAGTGGGTTCTCTCCTTATACCTTTCTGTGGGTTCTGGGGATTAAACTCAAGTCAGTAAGCTTTTGTGGCAAGTGCCCTTACTCACTGAGCCCTGTTGCCGTTCCTTTTGTATACTTTTAAAGATGCATCCCCCTCAGTTGCTATCATGTGCTTGGAGACTCTAAAACAGTTACATAACCATCTTGAAGGAAGAGGTTAACTTGCTTTGGAGAACTCTCCTTAGCTCTTGGATATTATGCCTTGGCTACTGTTCCTGACACCATGGCAAAGAAGAGGAAGCCCTGTGTGACAATGTGCTTAGTGGGACATAAATCTACCTAATTATGGAGCAGGATGGAGCCTTAGAGGTTTACCCCAGAGCCAAGCTGTGTTAACAGAGTTAAAAGATGTGCTTAATTTCACTTCAGGCTCAGGGGCCCAGCAGTGAACATTGGGAAACAATTGTGGCCCATGGTGTGGCCTGTTGTGCCACCTGTCCTTCTTGTCACTGTCACCATCATCATCTTAAGCCTTTATTAAGAGCTGGCCTGGGGTGCTCCCTTTAGTGTCATTGCAGGCTGATAGGCAGCTCTCTGCTTTAAGTAAGAGGCTTTGCTGGGCTTCCAGGTGAAAAAGGCCCAGCTGTAGCCCACAGCAGGCCCTGTGTGTGGCAGCATGGGTTTTGGAGAGGGCAGCAGGTGGTTGTAGTAGGTTTTGGTAGGTTTGAGATATCAGTTTAGTCCATAGCTGCTTTCTCTAGGAACTGCTATTTTTTTTCTCATCTTTGTGGAACACCCTGTTGGACTCATTTTCTACTGGTTTTCTATTGATATGAATGCATAGATGTGTAGGGTTAGGGTATAGAGGGGCATAGATGATTCAACTGGGTCACACGGATTGTTTTCCTCAGAAGCTAGACCTGGGACAAAGGCACATTAAACATGCTAGATGGTTCTGGTAAACTTGGGAGCTGAGGGCAGCAATGTGTGCCATTAATTCAGTCATTCTTAGAACAGTCATGTAAATGAACGTCTTATTTCCATTTTATATACTGAGTCACAGGAGGTTAAGTGAAGTCTTAGAGTAGGAACACAACAACATAGACACAAATCTAGGCAGTTCGAGCTTATTTGTTCAGCCGAGTAGGGGTCAGGAACAGGGAAGAAAAAGAACAGATTGAACAGCGATGCAAGTCGGCAGGCTGTGTGAGGAGCAGGAGCACCAAGAGACAGTGAATGGTGTTTACTGAGGAACATCCTGATACTCTAGTCTTTCCAGCTCTAGGTCTCCAACTTCACCAACCATGTGTGGTGTCCTTCGGTTCTGAGAAGCAATTCTACATCATTATGAATAAATGCTACTTTTCTGCTCAGTATAGTTCCAATGAAAGCCTATTACTGCATTGCAGGGTCTTGACAAAGTGTCCAAATTCCACTGCAGTTTGGTACAGAAAAAGATGATGGGTCATTCACAGTACTCTGCATCTTAAGGTAGCTAGGCTAGTGCACAAGAAAAACTAGTACTTGGTTTTGGAACTTAGAGTAACAGGAGCTCTTAAAGTTATAATCATTGGTTGCTATAGAAACTTGGAGGTGTGAGCTATACCCTCCTCTCCACCCACATACACCTAAAAGCAAAAGTAAAACAAGCAAAAAAAAAAAAGTGATTGGTAGTGTGTTGGGAATGGGGGCAGAAAGGGGGCATACTGGTTCGTCTAGAAAGAGCAGATGCATTTGGTTGAAGGAGAATAACTGGGAGAAAAGGCAGTTCAGGCAGAGAGAAGACTGTGAAGACAGGCGAGGACAATAACTTAGAAAAGCTTCAATTCTGTAGGCTAGAGGAAGAGGGAGGTGGTAGGAGAGGCTGTGTAACTGAGCCCTTGGGTGGACCATAAGGAAAGGGTCTTCATTGCAACAGAGGAGAAAGGAGCCTCCTCCTACAAGCTGGAGGCTTAGCCGTTGCCTGATTCCCTCCCTCCAACAGGAAAGAATTTACGGACTTTGAAACTGAGAAGATGACATTCTGACTACATTAAAGACAGTTTTAGAACAGACCCAAACAAACACACACAGTGTTTCAACATCCAGGAGCACTGTTATTATTTTTGCACATGATTTTCCATTGGCCTCAAACATGCCTGTGTTTGTCCGTGCTCACAGCCCATCTACATATCATTTGCACGTCCTAATGGACCAACAAGGCTTGCTGGGTCTGCATGATGTCCTCTTATTATGGTAACAGCAGGATAATCTTACATTTGACAGAAGCTCTTTTGGAAACTCACATGGCTCCGGGCGATGCATTCACCTCTGGTGAAACAAAACTATGCAAACTGGAGAGTCCTGCCTTTGAGCAACTCAGACCTCTTGCCATGGTCTTTGTGGAGGTATTTAGTAATACACATTTTAAAGTGTGAGGATTTAGAATATATATTCAGAACTAGATGAGTATCCTGCAGTCCAGGCTACCTTGGCACTCACAATATAGCCATGATGATCTTTAACTCCTGATCTTCAGTCTCTCCCTTCCAAGTGTGTATTCAGAGTTTTGAGGCTCCATCTTTGAATCCGTCCTTTCTGAACTCATTGTCCTCCTTCTGGCAGCCCCCAGAAATGCTTCTGCGGTAACACACCCTCCTTCCTGTTTACATAGTGTGTTCAGGTACTACTTACCAAAACAGTTTGATGGCCATCCACAGGTTTTTCAAACTGAGCTCTTGAGCTGACTTAATTTGGTTAGGAAACATTATTTTGATTGTGGCCAGTGTCCTATAATCATTATTTTAATAATACAGACCTCTTTAGCCCAAACTAATAATGAATCAGTTCCATTTCAGGGTGTTGTCATGGTGCAGCCATGATGACCTGAGTGTCTGTGAGTGGTGGAGTAGGAGCAGGTCTCTGCTCTTCCTTCCTCTGCTCCTCAGTGGGTTCTGTCTGCGTCATTCTCTGTCCTTTCTGCTCCTGTGTTAAAGAAAATAGGATGATTGGCCAAAATTGCTCCTTAAATTAAATTTTGCCTCCTATCTCCAGCATGATAATGAGTCTCTAAATTAAAGATGCAGATAATTCTGCAATTGGATTTACATTTTGGTCTGTAATGAATTTAAGGTCTTTAAATTCCTTAGTTTTTCCCCTTATGATGCTTTTTGTCAACGTAACTTAATTCTGTGGTATGGACTTTTGTTGTTGTTGTTTTTATCTAGATTCTCTGTTTAAAAGGTCTTATTTTTTTTCTGTTTCTCATCTTTGCATATTTTTTGAAAAGAGACTGAGTAATTGATATATATGTATACACACATACATATAATTAAAGAATTTGATTTATTAAAAATAAATAAATAGAACAGCTCATGTAATGAACACATAGACAGGGAAACTAAATACAGGAATATTCTCTGGTTTTACTCTGTGTGTGTACATGCTCAGATGCAAATGTATAAGTTATTGACACACTCTTAGAATATGTTGTTATCAAAGACAGATCTTTTGAGTCCTCAGTTTCCTCCTCTGTGGAGCAGGAGCTCTAGTACTTCTGAACACATGAAATTGCAGGGATATTGCATTTATTTGTGTCTGCCAAATGCCTGGTATCTAGTACATGCTCAGTTACTCCCCGTGGTTAATCACGGCTCAGAGAAACTTTCCTTATGGTTTTAGAGTTGAACTTTAGTCCTCAAGTTCATGTCTTTACAAAGAGGCCCAAGCACTGAAAGACAGTTGGGATTTAGAAAAGAAATTCTCAAGCCTGTCTAACATTCCTTACCTCCTCACCCAGATTAGTCTAAGTTGTCTGCCTGATTCATACCAACGCCACTCATGCGGCAGAGGTCCTTGATGGCCATCACTACCACACCTCTGGGAAATTATTTCTGATTTCAAAAGCAACTGCAACATTAATTTTGTTGAAGTGATTTTTGTAATACTAGTTCTTCCTGCTTTATTTCTTTCCTGGTGTCAGGTCCAAAAGAAGTTCAGGACAAATGTCTAACTGTGGTGACTATTAGCACATGTGGTCCTCCAAGCTCTCTCATTTCTTCTCAGGCTACCCTGATCCTGAACTTCTCCAGCTCATGGTCTTTCCTCCCTACGCTTGGTCTGTGTTCCCTCTCTCTTCTCTTCCTCTATTCCTTAGCACTCCCCCTCCATGAGCCACACTTCCAGTCTATAGGCCATGTGTAGTCTACTGCTTCCCTGCTCTGGACTCTTCCAGATGCTTCTAGCTGTACTCCCCCACATTCTATAAGTCATACCTTGTGTTACATCATGTCTTACTTTATACACTCAGAGCCTTCTTTCCTGCTTGCTGAGAACCTGGTCAGGGCTAAAGAGGGGAGCTTGGAATTGTAGGAGACAAAAACTCTCAACAGGAACTCTCAACAGATAAGCATGTAAACTCGTGTATGAATGGTCCAGCCTTTCGTAGTCAAGGGACTGTGGAAGTCTAGCACAAATCAAGTTCTCTGTGTAGACATGATAATCGTACCTTATGTGGAGCTTTATCCTCCTGGTGCGACATTGTTGTTGCTATCTTGAAATCAACTCAGTTGTGATTACCCACAGGTGACCCTCACAAGGCTGGGTTCATTAACTTGACCTATGTTGAAAGGAGGATTCTTGAGGCAATGAAAAAGCTTTCCGGAGGTCACTCCCCATCCTGGGGATATACAAATGACTGTTGCTGTGGGTGAGAGACTTTTCTTGGTAGTGGTGGTGTAGCTGTAAGTTGCCCATGTAGGTACAGGTATCCACAATTAAACTGGAGCACCAAGCTACATTTGAATAGATTTTTTTTTTAAACGGGGGGGGGGGGGGCTGTCATTGATATTTTATTAGAGGTTAGTAAATATTTATTTATGTCCCCCATAGGAACATTAGGACATCACACTCTAATGTTTGCTTTCACCTCTAAAGTTCTTTGTCTTCTGGATATCTGTAAACCCTTGTCCTGGATCATTTCCTCTCTGGCTGAGAGAAGAAACCAGGCTCCTTTTGATCTTGACCCTATCCCCTCTCTGCCCTTTGAGTGCAGGTCATCCTATACTGTCTCTATTTACACTATAACTCTAATGTAGACTGCTTGGCTCATAGTAGCAGTTGAAAAACCATTTCATGAGTGAGCAAGAGAATGAGTTATTTCAGTTCTCCAGCATGCCTTTTGATTCCTTCCTGTGTTCAATAGTTATCTGATAGGTTGCCATTTTGGCTTGCCTTCCTTCCTTCCTTCCTTCCTGCCTGCCTGCCTGCCTTTCTTTCTTTCTTTCTTTCTTTCTTTCTTTCTTTCTTTCTTTCTTTCTTTCTTTCTTTCTTTCTTTCTTTCTTTCTTTCTCTCTCTCTCTCTCTCTTTCTTTCTTCTCCTTTCTTTCTTCTTTCCTATCTACTATCTATCTATCTATCTATCTATCTATCTATCTTTTTTTTAAGTACTGAGGTTTTTCACCTTGGGAACAGAGATCATTGCCTTGGTTTCTGACTCCAACTCTTGCTGTTTTGAACTCTCCTTACTTGATTTCTCAAAATCTCTCTCTCTCTCTCTCTCTCTCTCTCTCTCTCTCTCTCTCTCTCATTGTTCTTTTCTTGACTCAGAAACTTTCTCTCCTAATGCTCTTGTGGCTTACCTAGCTGGGTTGGATTCTTCATTTGGCTTTTTCTATGGCCCCATCTTTGATCCACACCTCTTTTCGAGCTGTATACTTAAAACAGTGACTTTCATCTCCTTAGTTTCACAGATGTTTCCCAAATCTACAATATTTTACTTGACTCTCTTGATTTTCAAGCTCTTAGAAATCCCTGTCTGGAAAGTCTGCAGATAATTTATGTGTTCAAGCTAGGATCAACCTCCAACTCCCACTTGAACCCCTCTACACCCTGTCCTACTCAATGGTATTTCTATCTAACTGCTATTCAAGTATGTAAGTATTTCAAGAAATAATTGTTGAGTTCCTATTGTGAGTTAGCCACTGTGTTAGATGGAAAGAATGTACAGTGAGTAAAACAGGCATCATTGTACCTTCTAGTGATTTATAATGTGGTAACCAAAGTTGATACTAATTTGACTTATGACAAAAATATTAGAACCAGGACAAATGCTATAAAGAAAAGAAAATGATGCCCTGTGAGCTGTCACAGAAGGAACTAGCCTATCTTCAGGATTTGAGCAGCTTCCATTAGTAAATTGCATTTGATATGTGATGGAGAGAACTGACCTGATTGAGTTAGGAGAGGGAAGTACTTCCTTCTTTATCTCGATGCACCCTAGTCACCAGATGGCATCAAATCCACCTATTCTTCCACTCTATGTTCTCACTGAGGACCACTGCAATTTCCATTTCCAGCCTAAAATTCCATGTTAATTTACTAACTTTAAGCTGATGCCAGAGTTATTCAACGGAACACAATTGCATAACATATTTTCTCCTACCAATAACGTAAAACTCTTAGGAGCTCCCCATGTTTTCAGAGTCAAAACTTAACCCTCTGTCATGGTGCCAAAGACTTTAGAAATCTGGCTTTCATCTCCTGTCGCTCAACATCATGCTGTTTGTTCCCTGGCCACTATGGATTCTTTGTACTTAGCTGAAGATACTATGCCCTTGAAAGCTTTTATGCTTTGTCTTTATTCATTTACCAGCTTTGAATTCCTCTATCTTCCTTTTGTATCTGGCCAGTTCCCACTGATCCTCTTAGACTCTGCATAATTGTCACATCCTCCATAGGACTTTCCTTGACCCATTATCTGTGTCTCCATAGATTTTTATCTGCATGCTCCTTTCACCGAGCTCCCATATGTTTGCATTGTGCTTTTTAGTTTATCTAGAAAATTCAGGACCAAGATGGTATCACCTCTCTTTCCCAGGGCTTGAAATAAAGCAGGTATTAGGCAATAGTGTCTGTGTGCAAATAGGATAAAAGAGGTAAGACCTGATTGCAGAGGAACTGAAAGAAACAAAAATCAAGATCCTTTCCAGTGATGTGAGTTGTTGATCAGTAGAGTTTGATCAAGGTATAAGGGTGACCCAGTCAAACTAATAATTTGTTGCCTCATTAGTTGTCAAGTGAAATAACATATTGGACAGTTGCTGCTGTGGAGAAGCAGAGTGAAAGGTGGCACTCTTCTGGCTTCCACACCAAACCCAGCAAAGAAAGCCTTCAGGTTGTTAGAGCCATCTAAGATGAAGAAATTTTATTGGCCTCATTCTGCTTCTCCTATCTGACTCTCATGTATTAAATGTTAAGTGTGTGATGTACTCCTCTGTGTCATGCCCTTCCACCAACTTAGAGAAGTGTCTCTGGTGGGGCAAAGGCCTGGAATCCCAGTGACCTTGGGTGGTGACTTCAACATAGCTACAGCCTCTCACAGCCCCCACCCCCACAGAGAGTTATGTGGCCATCAATCACATAGGAGCAGCACCAAGCCCCCCACATGCAAATAAGTTTTCCCCAAAGCTCTCAGACCAAACCAATGAGAAGTGCTTGCTACCCACCACAAAACTGTATATAAGAATCTTATCCAGAAGGATTAAAAGCATGTGAGAATTACTCTGTCATCTGAGCCTTCTGTCCAAAGAGCTGTAACACTTGGGAAGAGGTCTGCTCTCCTGATTAGCCACTTGAAGCTCCGCCACACTCCTCACTGGCTAGTTGGCCTTTGGTAGGGTTGGGTTAGACCCACTAAAGAGCACTGCAGGTCTGCCCAGTGCAGGGTTGTGTAGTGCAGGGCTGGGCAGAGTCACAGAGTAACCAGGAGGCATGGCAGAGACAGAAGTGGAGCCAACTGCAGCGCAGAAGCTGGGGAAGTGACCTCCCCTCCCTGCCTACACTGGCTTCCCTTCACTGGAACTCTCACATCAGGCTGGGTAGAGATCTCCATGGGAAGCCTCTGGTACACAGGCCCACAACTATTTGTGTTTCTGAGCCTCACCATTATTCTCCCCAGTTTCTATAGACAGGGATTGTGGGAATCAGCATTTTCACTGAGGATGAAATGGTGGGAAGCAGTGCATGTGCTCAGGATGGAGAGACAGTGGGAAGCAGTGCATGTGCTCAGGATGGAGAGACAGTGGGAAGCAGTGCATAAGCTCAGGATACAGAGACAGTGGGAAGCAGTGCATGTGCTCAGGATGGAGAGACAGTGGGAAGCAGTGCATAAGCTCAGGATGGAGAGACAGTGGGAAGCAGTGCATGTGCTCAGGATGGAGAGACAGTGGGAAGCAGTGCATGTGCTCAGGATACAGAGACAGTGGGAAGCAGTGCATGTGCTCAGGATGGAGAGACAGTGGGAAGCAGTGCATAAGCTCAGGATGGAGAGACAGTGGGAAGCAGTGCATGTGCTCAGGATACAGAGACAGTGGGAAGCAGTGCATGTGCTCAGGATACAGAGACAGTGGGAAGCAGTGCATGTGTTCAGGATAGAGAGACAGTGGGAAGCAGTGCATATGTTCAGGATGGAGAGACAGTGGGAAGCAGTGCTTGTGCTCAGGATGGAGAGACAGTGAGAAGCAGTGCATGTGTTCAGGATGGAGAGACAGTGGGAAGCAGTGCATAAGCTCAGGATGGAGAGACAGTGAGAAGCAGTGTATGTGCTCAGGATACAGAGACAGTGGGAAGCAGTGCATAAGCTCAGGATGGAGAGACAGTGGGGAGCAGTGCATGTGCTCAGGATACAGAGACAGTGGGAAGCAGTGCATGTGGTCAGGATGGAGAGACAGTGGGAAGCAGTGCTTGTGCTCAGGATGGAGAGACAGTGGGAAGCAGTGCATGTGCTCAGGATGGAGAGACAGTGGGAAGCAGTGCATGTGCTCAGGATGGAGAGACAGTGGGAAGCAGTGCTTGTGCTCAGGATGGAGAGACAGTGGGAAGCAGTGCATGTGCTCAGGATGGAGAGACAGTGGGAAGCAGTGCATAAGCTCAGGATGGAGAGACAGTGGGAAGCAGTGCATGTGCTCAGGATACAGAGACAGTGGGAAGCAGTGCATGTGCTCAGGATACAGAGACAGTGGGAAGCAGTGCATGTGTTCAGGATAGAGAGACAGTGGGAAGCAGTGCATATGTTCAGGATGGAGAGACAGTGGGAAGTAGTGCTTGTGCTCAGGATGGAGAGACAGTGAGAAGCAGTGCATGTGTTCAGGATGGAGAGACAGTGGGAAGCAGTGCATAAGCTCAGGATGGAGAGACAGTGAGAAGCAGTGTATGTGCTCAGGATACAGAGACAGTGGGAAGCAGTGCATAAGCTCAGGATGGAGAGACAGTGGGGAGCAGTGCATGTGCTCAGGATACAGAGACAGTGGGAAGCAGTGCATGTGGTCAGGATGGAGAGACAGTGGGAAGCAGTGCATGTGCTCAGGATGGAGAGACAGTGGGAAGCAGTGCATAAGCTCAGGATGGAGAGACAGTGGGGAGCAGTGCATGCGCTCAGGATGGAGAGACAGTGGGAAGCAGTGCTTGCGCTCAGGATGGAGAGACAGTGGGAAGCAGTGCTTGTGCTCAGGATGGAGAGACAGTGGGAAGCAGTGCTTGTGCTCAGGATGGAGAGACAGTGGGAAGCAGTGCTTGTGCTCAGGATGGAGAGACAGTGGGAAGCAGTGCTTGTGCTCAGGATGGGGAGACAGTGGGAAGCAGTGCATGTGCTAAGGATACAGAGACAGTGAGAAGCAGTGCATGTGCTCAGGATGGAGAGACAGTGGGAAGCAGTGCTTGTGCTCAGGATGGGGAGACAGTGGGAAGCAGTGCATGTGCTAAGGATACAGAGACAGTGAGAAGCAGTGCATGTGCTCAGGATGGAGAGACAGTGGGGAGCAGTGCATGCGCTCAGGATGGAGAGACAGTGGGAAGCAGTGCTTGCGCTCAGGATGGAGAGACAGTGGGAAGCAGTGCTTGTGCTCAGGATGGAGAGACAGTGGGAAGCAGTGCTTGTGCTCAGGATGGAGAGACAGTGGGAAGCAGTGCTTGTGCTCAGGATGGAGAGACAGTGGGAAGCAGTGCTTGTGCTCAGGATGGGGAGACAGTGGGAAGCAGTGCATGTGCTAAGGATACAGAGACAGTGAGAAGCAGTGCATGTGCTCAGGATGGAGAGACAGTGGGAAGCAGTGCTTGTGCTCAGGATGGAGAGACAGTGGGAAGCAGTGCTTGTGCTCAGGATGGAGAGACAGTGGGAAGCAGTGCATGTGCTCAGGATACAGAGACAGTGGGAAGCAGTGCATGTGCTCAGGATACAGAGACAGTGGGAAGCAGTGCATGTGCTCAGGATGGAGAGACAGTGGGAAGCAGTGCATAAGCTCAGGATGGAGAGACAGTGGGAAGCAGTGCATGTGCTCAGGATGGAGAGACAGTGGGAAGCAGTGCATAAGCTCAGGATGGAGAGACAGTGGGAAGCAGTGCATGTGCTCAGGATGGAGAGACAGTGAGAAGCAGTGTATGTGCTCAGGATACAGAGACAGTGGGAAGCAGTGCATGTGCTCAGGATGGAGAGACAGTGGGAAGCAGTGCATAAGCTCAGGATGGAGAGACAGTGGGAAGCAGTGCATAAGCTCAGGATGGAGAGACAGTGGGAAGCAGTGCTTGTGCTCAGGATGGAGAGACAGTGGGAAGCAGTGCATGTGCTCAGGATGGAGAGACAATGGGAAGCAGTGCTTGTGCTCAGGATGGAGAGACAGTGGGAAGCAGTGCTTGTGCTCAGGATGGAGAGACAGTGGGAAGCAGTGCTTGTGCTCAGGATGGAGAGACAGTGGGAAGCAGTGCTTGTGCTCAGGATGGGGAGACAGTGGGAAGCAGTGCATGTGCTAAGGATACAGAGACAGTGAGAAGCAGTGCATGTGCTCAGGATGGAGAGACAGTGGGAAGCAGTGCTTGTGCTCAGGATGGGGAGACAGTGGGAAGCAGTGCATGTGCTAAGGATACAGAGACAGTGAGAAGCAGTGCATGTGCTCAGGATGGAGAGACAGTGGGGAGCAGTGCATGCGCTCAGGATGGAGAGACAGTGGGAAGCAGTGCTTGCGCTCAGGATGGAGAGACAGTGGGAAGCAGTGCTTGTGCTCAGGATGGAGAGACAGTGGGAAGCAGTGCTTGTGCTCAGGATGGAGAGACAGTGGGAAGCAGTGCTTGTGCTCAGGATGGAGAGACAGTGGGAAGCAGTGCTTGTGCTCAGGATGGGGAGACAGTGGGAAGCAGTGCATGTGCTAAGGATACAGAGACAGTGAGAAGCAGTGCATGTGCTCAGGATGGAGAGACAGTGGGAAGCAGTGCTTGTGCTCAGGATGGAGAGACAGTGGGAAGCAGTGCTTGTGCTCAGGATGGAGAGACAGTGGGAAGCAGTGCATGTGCTCAGGATACAGAGACAGTGGGAAGCAGTGCATGTGCTCAGGATACAGAGACAGTGGGAAGCAGTGCATGTGCTCAGGATGGAGAGACAGTGGGAAGCAGTGCATAAGCTCAGGATGGAGAGACAGTGGGAAGCAGTGCATGTGCTCAGGATGGAGAGACAGTGGGAAGCAGTGCATAAGCTCAGGATACAGAGACAGTGGGAAGCAGTGCATGTGCTCAGGATGGAGAGACAGTGGGAAGCAGTGCATAAGCTCAGGATGGAGAGACAGTGGGAAGCAGTGCATGTGCTCAGGATGGAGAGACAGTGGGAAGCAGTGCATGTGCTCAGGATGGAGAGACAGTGGGAAGCAGTTCTTGAGCTAAGGACACAAAAGCAGATGGAACTCAGTTGAGGGTGTTTATTCACTTAAATTTATGTTTTAAGTCATGGAACTCATGAATGACAACACAGGGGTCAGGGGTTGCCTGACCCGGCAAATGGGAGAAATTTGTTTTAAAAAATTTTTGAAATAAAAGAACAGTTTTTAAGAAAATACTTAGGTCAAAACACAAGACAACAAGCTTAGCTTAAAGATCAATTTTCATATCTACTCTTTGTTTGTTTTCTTTTTTGTTGTTGTTGGTTTTTCAAGACAGGGTTTCTCTGTGTATCATACCCACTCTTAAATAGAGCAACAAGATAGATGCTTTATATGAAGGAGCTTGAAAGACAGAAAAGTTCAGTAGCTTCCTCAGAACCACGAAGCCAATTAGTAGCCAAGCCAGAATTCAACTAGGTGTCATGTGTGATGTCCTCAATCCAACTCTCACGTTCTTACACAGTGTGAGCCCCACAAAGGCCAACGTTTCCTTATAGTAAAGAGTGAGTTGCCGTGAGTCAGGGAGGCAGCAGGAGACAAACGTGAGAAGGTGATGTGTGTAATGAAGATTGGATTCACACCCAAGCCAGGAGTCAGGAACCTTTTTGTGAGAGACCAGTTAATAAATGTTGTAGACTTTACAGGTCATATACTCGGCTCTCCATGGTTAAAATATCATGTTTCTGATCTATACTGAATACAAAATGACTATATTCTAATAAAACTCTCTTTTAAAAGTGGGGGTGGGGAATCTTACTAGAATTTAATTTGCAATTCTAGATTTGTGTAACATGTCATTTTATAAAATAGAATGAGCATTTGGGTAAGCCAAGCAGGAAAGTTGACTTTATAGAAAAAATGTTGGAAGAAGACAGGGATAGAGAAAAAAACCCGACAGCCTGTGCCTTGCATGGTCTGTCTGCAGGGGCCACCGAGTGTAGGGCCTGACACACAGGCCTCCCCTTTGCCTTACTATTCTGAGGTGGCCACTTCCTGGGTTCCTGGAGCATTTCTTTGCATTATTATTATTATTTTTTTTAATGGTGACTGTCCTGTGTTTTAGTTTTTGTTCTTGGTTTCTCTCTTGCTGGACTGGGAACTTTTGAGACCAAGGCAATTCATGGCACCTCTAGCATACAACTTGGGATGGAGTGCTTAATAAATACTGGTTCTCTGGGATTTCCAGAGACTTGTACTTCCTCTTTATGCAATACTGTTTCATTTGAATATTTTACAGTAAGCTTGTGTTACTGTGCAATCAAGGGAAAAAGGTGAAGATATAGTGTTTTTGAATGACTAAGTGGATGATTGAGTGATTAAGAATTCAGTGTTGCTAAGGAAATTAAGAAGCAAGGTATCATTTACTGAACAACCAAATCTCTGGTTTTCCAAGAAATATAACATTTCTCATACTTACGACTCTAATTGCTTCTTAGCATCTTGATGAAATGGAAAGGCATAGATAGGCGCAGAGTAGCCAGGATATCCATCACTTAAGGCAGTCACCTCCTTATTCCATGTACTTGCTTTTGGTCTTGCTCATCTATTCCCAAAGGCATCAAGAGCTTTTAATGTGGCTGAGCTCAAGTGCACTGTGCAGCTGCCATGCAGTCCTGGTCCTTTATCCCCATGCAATCTCTCTATTCGAAGCAGTGTTGCTATCTCAGCTCACACAGAGCCAGGGCCCAAACAAGCTTAAAAAGACGGATTGCGTTTAGATACCACATCACCTGTCAGTTTCCTCACTTACTGATAACCATAATTGTTTCAACATTGGCAGCCTCTTATTTAGCAATGACTGCTTGCTCATTTGCTTGTCCTGGATTGAGACTGTCATGTCACATGACACAACATGTCACATAGAAACCCACACAACAGACCTGAAAAACACAAGGGCAGCAGAGATTCCAAGATCAATATTTGATTGTTGAATGCCTCAGTGTTTTTTTAATTCAAGGGCATTGTTTATTCACAGTTACTGAGTGATGTGGTATTCTGAGGAAACCAGAGATCATCTTGTATGGCATGATGCATAGGATGCACACAATTCTGCAGTGCCTTCTTGGGCCTCCTCTCATGCCCACCTTCTAATTTATGTGGGCTGTAGCTATTAGAACATGTATCAGGTCTGTAGTTCTCCCTCACAGCAAACCTTTCTAGTGACTTTGAAGTAGAGCACTGGAGAAGAAGGAAAACAGGAAGCTGATAACATTGAATTCCCAGAATAAACGCTGGTGATTGGGAAGAAAAATGTGCTTTTCTCTTCAAGTTAAGCATTTCCTTCTTGACCAGCTTGCATAGTGTATTACTCGTTTAAATCTTAAGACATTGGTTAAAATACCAGCAGTGCAGGGATTGAAATCAACAAGCCAAAGAAGACTTGCATGGTAGCAGCCTCTATGTTTTGGATGTTCATTGCTTTGGCACACTCAAAGAGCACTCAACTAGTGCATGCCTACATTAAGCCATGCAGGTTGAGGGTTTGTGTGCCATGAGATTTGTGTGGCTAGTAGAATAATTACAAGTCTATTTTGGCTCTGAAGATGCTGTGGCCTGTACGTAGTTGGAAGCTAAACAGTGTAGAGCACGATGCCTACTTCCCATGATTTCTTCCCCTTGCCTAGAGTTGTTTTCGACTGTGTAATTTAGTCTTCTCGAATGTCTGAGAGACTTTTCCTTTCATCTCTCATCAGAATTGAACTTATAACTGAGTGTGGTGTGGTATGCCTTTCACCACAGCACTTGGGAGGCAGATGCAGGCAGATCTCTGTAAGTTTGAGGCCAGTTTGGTATAAATGGTAAATTCCAGGACAGCCAAGAACCAAGACTACAAAGCAAAACCCTGTCTCAAAATACAGAAAAAGAAACCCCAATAAATTGTTGGAAAACTAAATGTACTATGTAGTATCTTCCCATGCAGACTTTACTGTCTTAACTGAGCGCTTTTTTTTTAATTAGGTATTTTCCTCCTTTACATTTTCAATGCTATCCCAAAGGTCCCCCATACCCACCCCCCCAATCCCCTACACACCCACTCCCCCTTTTTGGCCCTGGTGTTCCCCTGTACTGGGGCATATAAAGTTTGCAAGTCCAATGGGCCTCTCTTTGCAGTGATGGCCAACTAGGCCATCTTTTGATACATATGCAGCTAGAATCAAGAGCTCCGGGGTACTGGTTAGTTCATATTGTTGTTCCACCTATAGGGTTGCAGTTCCCTTTAGCTCCTTGGGTAATTTCTCTAGCTCCTCCATTGGGGGCCGTGTGACCCATCCAATAGCTGACTGTGATCATCCACTTCTGTGTTTGCTAGGCCCCAGCATAGTCTCATAAGAGAGAGCTATATCTGGGTCCTTTCAGTAAAATCTTGCTAGTGTATGCAATGGTGTCAGCATTTGGAAGCTGATTATGGGATGGATCCCTGCATATGGCAATCACTAGATGGTCCATCTTGGGAAAGGATCTTTACCTATCCCAAATCGGATAGGGGACTAATATCCAATATATATAGAGAACTCAGGAAGGTGGACTCCAGAAAATCAAATAACCCCATTAAAAAATGGGGCTCAGAGCTGAACAAAGAATTCTCACCTGAGGAATACCGAATGGCAGAGAAGCACCTGAAAAAATGTTCAACATCCTTAATCATCAGGGAAATGCAAATCAAAACAACACTGAGATTCCACTTCACTCCAGTCAGAATGGCTAAGATCAAAAACTCAGGTGACAGCAGATGCTGGCGAGGATGTGGAGAAAGGGAAACACTCCTCCATTGTTGGTGGGATTGCAAGCTTGTACAACCACTCTGGAAATCAGTCTGGAGGTTCCTCAGAAAGTTGGACATAGTACTACCGGAGGATCCCGCAATACCTCTCCTGGGCATATATCCAGAAGATGCCCCAACCGGTAAGAAGGACACATGCTCCACTATGTTCATAGCAGCCTTGTTTATAGTAGCCAGAAGCTGGAAAGAACCCAGATGCCCCTCAAAAGAGGAATGGATACACAAAATGTGGTACATTTACACAATGGAATACTACTCAGCTATTAAAAAATGAATTTATGAAATTCCTAGGCAAATGGATGGACCTGGAGGGTATCATCCTGAGTGAAGTAACCCAATCACAAAGGAACTCGCACAATATGTACTCACTGATAAGTGGATATTAGCCCAGAAACTTAGGAAACCGAAGATATAAGATACAACTTGCCAAACGCATGAAATTCAAGAAGAACGAAGACCAAAGTGTGGACACTCTACCCTTTCTTATAAATGGGAACAAAACCGAGCGCTTTTTACAATCATCAGACCACAGCCTTTTAGATCACCTGCTATGTGTTGGGCAAAGCTGAAAATATAAAGAGATATTTTTTAAAATTAATTTTAAAATGTATTCATTTATTTGTATGTGTATTGGTATTTTAGGTATGTGTCAGTCTGCATACCATGTACATTCAGTAAGTGCAGAAACCAGAAGAGCGTATCAGATTCCCTGGACTGTGAGCTGCTGTGTGCTGGTAACAAAGCCCAGTCTTCTCAAAGAGCAGCCTGCGCTCACAGTCACCCCATCCCCACCCCCCTTTAGCTCCTAAAGAGGTCTTCTTTAAAAAATCTCACTGAACACTTAGGGTCTTCATTTACAAATAACCAATCCCTTGTTTATTGTGATTATTCCAAAAACGATTTTATGTGTATATTAATTGATTATTTTGGTGTATGTATTCCTATATTTTTGTGCCTGTTCATGTCTGTAGGTATGGGTGCATCATACCTCAGCACATGTGTGGAGGTCAGAAGACAAGTTTTGGGGTTGGTCTTTGCCTTTCAGCCTCTTTGAGTTATGCTCTCTTAGCTGTTGTACTAGTGTAGCTAGCTGTGGACTTGTAGACATTCTCCTGTCTTCACCTCCATCCCCCTTAAGACGCACTGCTGCCACTGTAGCTGGCTTTTAAGTGGGTTTCAGGGATACAACTTGAAGTCATCAGGCTTGAGCAGTGAGAATTTTTACCCTTCATGGTGATTTTATTTATTTATTTATTTATTTATACCCTTCATGGTATTTTATTTATTAACTTTTTCATAGTATTTATTTACTTATTTACTTATCTATCTATTTATTGCCATGTAGAAGGTTGAGGTACTTATTTTAGCTTCTATGTCAACTTTTTCTGAGGCAGTTATATTGGATCATATCTCAGTTAAGTAGAAAAACAAAATATCCTGCTTGATGTCAGGCAGGGTCTTGACTGACATGGCACACTGTTTCCCATGTGATTTGAGGCTATGTCTCCAATGTCTGTCATTACACCACTGTAGAGGGCTGTGTTTGGACTGCCTGCTTCTGTCTTGCTGGCCTCAGTTAGTTGTCTACGCACAAGCCAAGGCCCCTCATTTACCCCTGAGAAGGAACCCCAGTAGAGACTCCATCAGGGCTCCATGTCACCCCCACTGCCACCCAGTCCAGGGCTCTGCCTTCACCTACTCTGTGTTGGCTAGTTGCTTCCAGGCCTACCGCTGCTATCTGTCCCCTTTTCATGCTTTTCCCTTTGTTTCTCTTAGTTCAGAAACCTTGTTCCCAGGAACTTGGAGGAGAGTTTTTTCCTTCAAGGTCCTCAGATCTTTTACCAGAGAGCCAGCTGATGCACCATGTGAGTTCGCTGAGCTTGCTCCCTCCTGTCTCCCCACACCTCACCCATTCCCTGACTCTGCTGCTTGCCACAGCACCCATCATCCTCTCACATGCTGAATATTTCGCTAGTTAATTTTATTTTATTGTGTATCTTCCTCAATTAAAGAGAAGTCACAGAAGATGTGAAGATAAGCCTTTGTTTTTGTTTTCTGTCTTGATCACTGCTGGCTCCCACTGCTTACAATAGTGTTTGGCTGAAGTCAATGTCTGATAAATATTTGACCAAAGATGAAGTGAAGATGTAGCTGTGAGACTCATGTATACCATAAATGCCACATTCAACTCTTGCAACAATATGGATTTTAATGATTTACTCATTCAATAACTACTTCTTGAGTGCTTGCTCTACGGCAAATTATGAGCTGTGCCCTCAAGTATAGTGGTCCACCTGGAGTTTACTGTTTAGACAGAGAGACTACCGCCATTGCTACACCCACTCGAGTGAAGTCTGCTTAACAGACCGAAAGCCTGAAAGCAGTCCCGAGGCAAAGAGTTTCAAGGAAACTATGCCTCCTGGAACCTTGGCATTCCAATAGCCCGTATACTCAAACTCTGTCCCTGCATTAGTCTGGTGTATGGATCCATGTGCTCTCTTTCAGTATTGTTTTGTTATAAGTGCCTTTAAGGATTGATTTTTGACATATAGCTAAGCCTCCACCAGTGTTCCAATGGTTCCTAGAAAATCCTTGAAGCCGACCTGGAGCTTGGAATTTAGTAAGAATGCTACCTATTCAGTAACATTCAAATTTACTTCTAGTAGAGACAATGAAACTAATTAGGCATTACAAAGAACAGAGCTAGAAAAGCTCAAGGCTAGTCTGCAAAGTAATCACTTAGGACAATTAACCGAGTCACCCCCAAACAAAGGAATACATAATGGCCTAGGAAACAGGTGGATTGTGGAAAGGGCTAGTGGAAGGGAATTCCTCTGGTGCAGGTTTCTTCACTAGGCCCAGAGGAATAGCATAATGTGGTATTTACTAAAGAACCCCTGGTGGTGGGTTTAACAATAGACTAGCATTGCATCAGAGCATTCACCTGGCTCCTGTGTTTATCTGATCTTTTAAATTAAGGGTTGTTTCTATTCTTAGTGATAAATGTGGCCTGGCTCCTGCCATCTTTTTATGTATGCATTCTTTTTGCTTTGTGTCAATGTAACTTAGTGGATATGTTGGTCTGGTTTTCTTGTTTTTCTTCTGTATTAAAAGTCTGGAGTTCATTTGGACAAAATACATTCAGATTCAGCTCTCTCTCTCTCTCTCTGTCTCTCTCTCTCTCTCTCTCTCTCTCTCTCTTGTCCGCATCTGTCTATCAATTCTCACTGACCCTTGCTTGCCTGCAACCAGAAACTCTTTCTCTGCAGATAAGAGACCCAACAGAGGTTAGACTGTGGTACACCATGAAACATAAATAAGTGTATAATGATCCAGGGCTTCCCTCATGGCCTGTGAGCTGAGACAACAGGGAACCTGCCTCAGAGGAATTGTTATGAGTGGGACCAGGAATAAAGGTGAAGGCAGCCAGCACACTACTGCTTCTATAGAGCCAAAGGCTCTGCATATAACTTTGAAGAGCCTGTGGTTTTCACACTTATATTAGGATCACCTCCAGAAACATGAGAACAGGTCCTTTCACTCCATCTGTAGAATCTCTGCTTCGCTAGGCTTGGCATAGGCCCTAACATCCGTGTGTCTGTGCTACTGATGCTGATGTTGCTGGCCCAGTGGTCACAGTTTGGGAATCAATGGGATACTGTGTGAGTGGCATCACTTTGAATAACAGAGAGGGCTTGTTCTGGGGCATGGGACCCAGAAGGGCTTTGGTCTCAGGAAAGAAGGCCATCTTCAAATGTGAAGGGAAGCTCGGGTAGGCATGGGAGCTGGAGAGAATGTCTTATCCACCCCACAGACACATCCAAAGATGAAAGCTCAATCCGTTCATTACTGTTATTTTCCCTGCAAGAAACCACAGCTGTTTGGCCTGCGATGCTAAAAGTTTTGTTCTGGAGTCACGTAGAACTGGGTTTAATCTCTCATTCTGCCACTTTGGAATTTGAACAGCTACATAGCTCCAGTAATCTAAGAATAGGGAAACATTTCTTTAGATGGAAGCCTATTCTACAGAAATGGTACTTTTCTCTCTCTGTATACATGATGGAGGGAGTGAATGTCTGCATGTATATGTACATGTTGGTATGAGTGTGTATGTGTGTATATGTACAAACTGATGTAAATAACTGCATGTATGTAGTGTAGTACGTGTGTAGTTGGTGTGTGTATATGAGCATACATGTGTGTTTATGTACCTTCATGTGGAGGCCGGAAGTTGGCCTCAGGTGATATTCCTCATGAGATAGCTACCATTTTGTTGCTGTTGTTTGTTAGTTTTGTTACGCAGGGTTTTTGATAGGCCTGAGCTTGCCAAGTCACAGAGCTCTCGGCCTTCTTCTTCCTCACAACTCTGGGATTACAAACCCCAGTCAGCATGACAAGCTTTTTATATATGCTCGAGGATATATATGCTTGTGGATACATAGGCTCGTGGATACATAGGCTCCTGGATACATAGGCTGGTGGATAGATAGGCTCCTGAATATATAGGCTGGTAGATACATAGGCTCATGGATACATAGGCTGGTGGATAGATAGGCTCCTGAATATATAGGCTGGTAGATACATAGGCTCATGGATACATAGGCTGGTGGATAGATAGGCTCCTGAATATATAGGCTGGTGGGTACATAGGCTCCTGGATGCATAGGCTGGTGGGTACATAGGCTCCTGGATGCATAGGCTGGTGGGTACATAGGCTCCTGGATACATAGGCTGGTAGGTACATAGGCTGGTGGGTACATAGGATGGTGGGTACATAGGCTGGTGGATACATAGGCTCATGGATACAAAGGCAGGCTCGTGGATACATAGGCTTGTGGAATCAGACTCCGGTCCTCATGTTTGCTTGGCAAGCTTCTTACTAACTGAGCATTCCTGCTCTTCACCTGGACGGCCATAATCTAAAATGGAATATTTAACACACTTTTAATTAGTCTAAACCTCACAGGTTCATTGCTCACACCTTTACTTGAAAGGGGTATTGTTTGTAGAAAGAAATTTTTGTAAACTTTAGAAAATAGTACCCAATTGGAGCCAACTATTGGAGGTCAATGATTTGATTTCAACTGTTAAGGGGTCTTGGGATCTGGGTTCATGCTGATTGCTTATAGATGTGCTGACTACCCACTGGGTTACTGAGGGCTCTTTCCTGAGAATTGCTATGTATTTATAAGAAAATCCGAGTTAAAAACACAAGTTTTTCCTTTCACTTTGCATTTGATTGTAGGCCTACTGGTTCTTACATTTTCAAGTGTTCTATGCCGAAAACAAGGCAGATTCAGTCTCCTCATAGTAAAAATATTTTGATTGAATGGGTTAAAATACAAATGTGTTCATGTACTCAGATGTATTTTTTTTTTGCTCTTTGTTCAGTAAAGAATAATACTTATTAAATAGAAGTAATTTCTTATTCTCGTGTCTAAAGCTGTTTTCCCTGAAACATAGTTTTTTTTTTTTTTTCCCAGTTTTTTGATTACTCCGAGGGGGAAAACCCCTCTCTTTTGTATCACATTAAACTCATACTGTGTTTATATTAAACAGATTTCTTTTGAGAAAGAAGGGTTTGGTGTCCTTATTGAGTCCGGCAGCCCCTGGAAGGCACTGCTGGTTGCTAACACTCAGTGGAGCCCAGCAGTCAGACTGATGAAACATCAGCATGGCGGCTAGGGAATAAAAAAGACGTAATTGGGGACATGTTGGGAGCTGGCAAATAGAAAACACTAGCAGATGTGGCACTGAGAGAAAAAAGAAGGCTTCAAAATTCACATTCGTCACGAGAGCAACTGGCACAGATGCTCGATAGAAGCTGCCACCCCATTCAGAGCGAACATGAACATGAAATTCATCCCCTCTCCTTTGTAAAGTAGTAAACTAAGAAGAGAGTTGTCAAAGAATGAGGTGCTGCATGTGACCGGCAAGAGAGTCTGCCTTCTCTGAGAAAACAGGATGTTGGTTCAAACTTTCAGGATTTTTCTACTTTAGAACCCACGCCTTCCTGTTCACTGCAGCACTTGGATCTGCTCCTGCCCAAGGAGTCCCTCCCCATTTTAAACAGGCAACACACGCAGGTGCAATGATGTAATCTGGCCCTTTGGTCTGAGAGTTATGTGTGAGTTCTGTGGTGCTTTGTCGACAAGGGCATAGGGACTAAGAATCTTCGAGGAGTTTAGAAAACAATGAGATAATTTCTCTGTTCACCTGTAAAGTAAAATGCATGTCAGTGGATATGTGCAGTGAAGTATTTAGTTAGGACTCCAGGAACAACAGTTCCCTGTCAATTCCTTCTTCACCAGGCTGAGCATCCATTTTCTTGCCCCAGCCCTTAATTTTAGCTGTCTCCTTGTGTTCTCCTCCTCATGCCTCTCTCTCCTCCCCTTTGCCACTTTTGCCACTTGATCCTCCTGTTCCAACCTCTTCATCCATCCATAACTGTCCATTTTGTTTCACTTTCCTAACAAGGTGTCCCTAGTCCTTGACTCTATACCTAAGCCCTTGGTTCTATGTATTGTAGCTTGGTTATCAACGACTTAACAGCTAATATCCACGTGTCAGCAAAGACTCTTATTTGTCTTCCTGGGTCTTGGATATCTCACTCAGAATGATTTTTTTTTCTAGTTTTGTTCATTTACTTGGAAATTCCATGATTTCATTCTTTTTAATGGCCAAGTAATATTCCATTGTATAAAGGCCACATTTTCTTTATCCATTCTTCTGTGTTGAGAGACATTTAGGTTGTTCCAATTAAAGACATTGTTGAGAAAGTTTGTTTGTGGTAGGATGAAGCATCTTTTGAGGATATGCCCAAGAGTAGTATAGCTGGTTCTTGAGGTAGATTAATTCTCATCATCCTGAGGAAACACAACAATGATTTCCATAATGGCTGTATAAGACTATACTCCCATCAACAGTGGAGGAGTGTTGTCCTTTCTCCACATCCTCAACAGCATGAGCTTTTACTTGTGTTATTGATCTCCACCAGTCTAATAATGTAAGATGAAATCTCAAAGTAGTTCTGATTTTTAATTTGCATTTCCATGATAGCTAAGGATATTAAACATTTGTTTGTTTTTCAGCTATTTGAATTGTTTTCTCTTTAAAGAACTCTTTATTTATTTATTTATTTATATTTATTATTTATTTTTTCAACTTTTTATTGATTCTTTGTGTCACATCGTGTACCCTAGTCCCACTCATCTCACTATCCCCTTATCCCCACCCTCCCCCTGGCAACTCTCCTCCCCAGAAGAAAATAAAATCAAACAAAAACAAAACAAAATTAAACCAAAAACAGAGCACAGAAAACATCTTGTTGTAGAAGCTGTAGTGTCACAGTGTGTCCCACAACACACTCCTCTGTCTAAACACACTCATGTGCAAATGCCCTTTACAATGAGTTATTAGTCTTATTCAAGGCCTCTGGTTTTTGCCACACCATCAATATTTGATCTTCACTGTGACTTCAATGTGGTTTCAGGCAGCTTCCCAGACTAGGAATGTCTGCATAGTCTCTAGTGATAATATGAGCCATGGACATAGACAGTGACCCCTGTTGCTGCACGGCCATGGACCCAGACATGGCCCTCAATGGCAGCATGGGCTGGGACTTCACTGTGGCCTTGGGTGGTAGTGCTGGCTACTCACCACAGGCTATTCCTCTGCACCCTCACATCTCCAGTTCTGTCTCTTTCTATAATATTCAAGGGGTTCCACTTCTCTTTCTCTCCCATCTGCCCACCACACACTTGCACTTTGTAGTGACATTGGCTGCAGATGGCATAGATGCAAGCAGGCCTCTTCGTGTCTACAGCCTGCTTGTGTGGTTTGTAGGTCTTTGGATGTCTTTTTCCTCCTGGGCTGCGTGGCATGGCAGTTGGCTGGTCTCTGCATGTCCTCCACCCACCACCAGTGATGTATGGTGTGCCTGCAGGTGGGTACTCCATTTTTAATTGGGTCTTTTGTTTTGTTTGTTTTTTCTTTTGCTACCTAGTTTTCTTAGTTGTTTGTATATTTTGAATATTAGCTCTCTATCACATGTAGAGTTGGTTAAAAAAAAGGTTCTCGTTCTGTAGGCTATTGCTTTATTAGAACAATGGATAGTATCTTTTTCCTTACAGAAGCTATTCAGTTTCATGAGGTCCCATTTATTAATTGTTGATTTTAATGCCTGTGCTATTGGAGTTTTATTCAGAAAGCTGCTTCCTATACCAATATACTCAAAGCTATTCCCCAGTTTTTCTTCTATCAAGTTGAATATATCAGGTTTTAGGTTAAGTCCTTTGATCCACTTGGACTGTGTAGTATGACAAGTATGGCTCTATTTGCATGCAGGTAGCCAGTTTGACCAGTCTTATTTATTGAAGATGTAGTCTTTTCCCCAGTGTGATTGCTGGCCTCTTTATTCAAAATCAGGTGTCCTTAGGTGTCTGGATTTATAGCTAGGTCTTCAATTTGATTCCATTGATCAACATGTCTATTTATGTGCCAATACCATGCTGGATTTATTACAATAGGTCTGTAATACAACTTAAAATCAGGGATGGTAATACCTTTAGCAGTTTATTATTCAGGATTGTTTTAGCCATTCTGTTTTGTGTGTGTGTGTGTTACCATATGAAACTGAATTGTCTTTTCAAGATCTGTTAAGACATATGTTGAAATTTTGATAGAGATTGCAGTGAATCTTTAGATTACTTTTGGTAGACTGGCCATTTTTACCATATTTATTCTTCTCGTCCATGAGCACGGAGATCTTTCTATCTTCTTATATCTTCAATTTCTTAAAGTTTTTATTACACAAATCTTTCACTTATTTGGATAGAGTTGATATTTTATATTTTTTGAAGATATTGTAAAGGTGTTGTTTTCCTGACTTCTTTGTCCATTTGTCATGTGTGTATAGGAGGGCTACTTATTTTTTGAGTCAATCTCGTATATAAGTTACTTTGCTAAAAGTGTTTATCAGCTATAGGAGTTCTCTCGTGGAATTTTTAGGATCACATATGTATACTGTTATGTCATCTACAAACTTTGACTTCTTCCTTTCCAATTTGAATCTCTTTGATCTCCTTAGTGTTATTTTAATTTTTTGAAATTTATTTTTATTTATTTATTTATTTATTTATTTACTTACTTATTTATTTTTGAGACAGTTTCTCTGTATAGTTCTGGCTGTCCTGGAACTCACTTTGTAGACTAGGCTGGCCTCAAACTCAGAAATCCACCTGTCTCTGCCTCCAAGTGCTGGGATTAAATTTATTTTTAATGATAGTTTTTAAATGTTTGAAGCCTATCACCCATCAGAGGTATTGGAAAAGAAAGGGTGTGGGAGAAGTGCACTTGGTTAGAAAGTTTCTTGGGAGCAATTCTTGTCTATGTTGTCTGGAAATCAGCAGTTTAGCTTATAAGTCAGTAGTGGCTCCATCTATTTGTAAATAGTTTGTTAGAGTTAGGATAGTAAACAGGAATCAGTAATGGTGACATTCTCTAGTAGAGAGACCCAGGCCTCTGCCTGGGCATGAGTCAGCAGGAATGTCAGGAAAAGTTTTCTGTTGTCTCTCTCAGGGAAGCCAAGATCTGCGAAGATGTGAGACCAAAAAGTGTTCTATAGTTAGTTCTATAAGCCATGCTCAGTCTTTGTAATTGTCTGTTGAGTCTGTTGACTCTTATTTGTATCTTTTTAAATATTATATGCAAGTTTCTCTCAGCTGACATCATTTTGTTAATTAGCCCAAGTCTGAGGAAGCAGCAAGGTATTGTATGTAGCACATCACCAGAAGCTTTTCGGTCCTGACAAATGGAGCTCAGCTACGCAGTGTAAGGTAGAACAATACATGTGTGTTGTTAGTGCGGAATCCTTCATCATGTGTCCTTTCCTGTACTTTAGCAGAACATCTTCTCTCTTGTGTCTGCTTCTGGGAAACATTCCTTCAGGAGTGTGCCTCATTTGTTCACCCATGTCCACTTTAAGAAAACACTCTTTCACATTTTTGCCCCAGCAAGACACCATCCAACACAACTGACTTTACAAAGAATCTTTAAATTTCCATTTTACCTTAGGTTACCTTATTGCTCTAGCTAAAACTATTGAATAGATAGGCATAGAGTGAATAACCTTGTCTTTCTGATTTAAGTGGAATTGTTTTGAGTTTCCCTCAATTTAAGTTCATGTGGGCTATGGGCTTACTCTAAACTGCCTTTATGTTGAGGTATATCTTTTGTATCCATAATCTGCCCAAGACTTACTCTGGAGGTGTGTTGGGTTTATTAAAGATCTTTTCTCCATCTAATGAGATGATCATGTGGTTTTTGTCGTTCAATTTGTTAATATGGTCAAATATATTTGTCAATTTATGCATATTGAAAAATCTATACATTGCTGAGATGAAGCATACTTGATCATAGAGAGAGAACTTTTTGATGTGTTCTTGCATTTGGTTTGCAAGTAATTTATTGAGTTTTTGCATCTATGTTCATAAGGGAAATTAGTCTGTAATTCTCTTTGTCAGGTCTTTGTGTGGTTTGGGTATCAAAGTAACTGTGACCTTGTAATATGAATTGGTATTTTGGGAAATAATTTGTGGAGTACTGGCATTAACTTTTCTTTGAAAGACTGTGCTAAAACCACTTGGCCCTGGGCTTTTTTTGGTGATGGTGGTGGTGAGAGTTTTAATGACTGGTTCTATTTTACTAGGGGTTATAAGACTGCTTAAATTGCTTATCTGATCTTGATTTAACTTTGGTTAGTGGTATGTATCAGCCAAAGTATCCAGTTATTTTAGATTTTCTAATTTGGTAGAGTACATGTTTTTAAATTCTGTCTTTATGATTTTCTGTTTTCTCAGTGTCTGTATGTCCCCCTTGTTGTTTCTGATTTTATTCATCTGAATATTCTCCCTCTGCCTTTGTTAATTTGGATTAAGGTTTGTCAATCTTGTTGATTTTCTCAAAGAATAAGGTCTTTGTTTCATTGATTGTTTGTGGTGTTGTTTTTGTCCTTTCTATTTTATTGACTTCAGCACTGAGTTTGATTGTTCTTTGCCATCTCTTTCTTTTCGGTGTGTGTATGTTTTTTTTTTTTTTTTCTTTTTATTCTAGAGTGTTCAGGTGTGCTGTTAAGTTACTAACATGAGATCTCTCCAGCATTTTTTGGTAGGATCTTAGGGTATGAAATTACCTCTTAGAACTGCCTTCATTGTGTCCCATAAGTTTTGGAATGTTGTGTTCATTTTCATTCAATTCCAGAAAGACTTTAATTTCTGTCTTGATCCATTTTTCATTTAATAATGAGTTCTTCAGTTTACATGGGTTTATAAGATTTCTTGTTGTTTATGTCCAGCTTCAATAAGCAGTGGTCATTGGAACACAAAGAGTTATTTTAATTTTCTGTGTCTATGAAGACTTGCTTGTGATCCTACCTTTTTTGACCTCTTCTTCCTTCCGTTGTTTGTTTGTTTGTTTTCTCCCTTCCTTCTTTTTTTGTGATGACTTTGGAAACAGTGTTTTGCTCCATACCCCAGGCTAGTTGAACCTTCCCTCTGCTGTCCCAGATACTTCACACTTGCAGCAGCCACCCTCTTTCCCCTCTAAAATGCTAGGAGTTACAGGCGTACACTATGATACATAGCTGCCACGCTCCCCTCCTGTTATTCACCAGCTTAATATTTTCATGTTAACGATTTACCATTTAGTAAAATAGCTGATAACTTTCTAAGACATTTGGTAAATATGTGTCTCAACATTGAAGGTAGGGTTAGCTTTGTAGAAATGTCAAGAGAGGATGCACTAGCTCTTCTACAATTATTGATTTGTTGTTGGATGAATATTTTTCTGTAGTCTGTGGTTCAAATATAATTTTTACTTTGCTTGAGGACGTGACTTGTTGATTGCCTTTTCAAAATGACCATCTAATATAAAAAAGACTTCGAGAGTTTATATCCTTAAGATATGTTTGAATATAATATTATATACTTATTGACTCTTTTCTATGAAAGTTCAACATCCTATGAGTTTTATAAGTAACTCTTAGTGCTATGAAATCTTTAAGACATTTTTTAGTTTGCTTTTATTATTTTTAGAGGTGACAGAGCCCAACATTTAACCTAGAAGCTTTGAGTTCTTAGCCGTCCTTTGTAAGCCAGAAGCCATACTTCATTAGTCAGCCTTCTTCAGAGACTGGAAACAGCTCAAAGAGATTTATATGGAGAAGTTGATTTAAGTAATTATGGATGCTGAGAATTCCTGGAGATCCAAGGGAACCAGGCGTCTAATTTCCACAGTCTGGAGGCTTGAGAATGAGGAATAGCAGGGGCAAGAGTTCTCATCCAGGTACAAAGCCTAAAAAGACAAGTCTAAGTTCTAGTCCCAAAGTCAGAGAAGACCAGTGTTCTGCCACAGAACAGATATCACACTCTTTTTCTCGGTCCCTTTGTTCTCAGATGATGCTTCCTCAGTCAGAATGCACCAAATCCAAAACCTTCTATAAGCACTTCTATAAATCCAAAATCTTCTATAAGCACCTTCCAAGATATCCTCAGAAGTAATGTTTTCCCAGCTCTCTGTACATCTTTCAGTTCACTCTTATTGACACATAATGAGTAGTCATCTCAGTACTTGTAAGAAGTTAAGCTCTCATGAGTGACCATGTTGATCATCCATGACCCAGTGAGGAGAGCCAGTTCCAAAAAAGTATGTTGGGGCATCACTGCAGTGGATACTGGTAAGTTGAAGCCATCATTTGATTAAATGTAAAAACAGATATAAATCTGGGAGCACCAACTTGTATGGCCTCCAAAGGGTGGAATGAAGCTTCCCAGTGAGAAGTCTTTCCTGATCACTGTTTCTTACTCTTGATTGCCTGTTTCAAAACTGGTAAATTTTTATTTCTCGTATATTAATAGGTCTGGCATGATTATGAACAAAATTATCATTAATGATCTAGATTAAAGTCTTCTTGTTAATGGGTTGTTTAAGATGCTGGTGTAAATAATAGGACTGAATAGTAACCAAACAGTACCATGGAGAACTAAGTATATAAAACTATAAATTTCTGTACTTTGCATTTAATTTTTGAATTGCCATTATAGGAGGTGCAATGAACTCTATAAATGTGGTAATTGATATAGGGAATTAATTTTTTTCTCAGAGTTATAAGTGATAGAGCTAAGGACAGAGCCTATATAATCTGGAGCTGAAAGAGCTATCTGTAACTTTAAAGGTGTACAGTGGACTATACCAACAAATGATATATCTGCGTACAGATGCCAACCAGCATGGACCAGAAACTTTTCCCTCTTTTGGCTCCAGAGAGAGGGTGACCTGCAGATGGTTTGAGTTCAAATTCTAGGCCCCCAAACCAGGCTCATCTCTCTTAGCTGCAGTTCCAAGGGAATAAGAGCCTTCCTTGCTGTGAGTATTTCTTAAACTGCAGGTGCTGTCCACTGAGGCCAACTTTCCTGGGAATCTTCAGGAAATAGAAATAAGCAGGGGAAAATGAGCAGTAATTACCTGGCATTAAGCTGAGACCTTTTTGTGTGAAAGGCATGCAAAGATAGGTCTTTCAGTGACTTAATGAGCCTTATCACAGGCCTTCAGCTTTGCTGAATAGATTTGGAGGTAATAAAACATCAGACCCTGCTTTCCAACCAAATTATACTACAACATTATTTTGAAAGACCTTCGGAACAAGTGGCTGAAATCCGCCCCCCCCCCCCATCCTTCTTGAAGATAAACTTAATCTCTCCTTATTAATAAGAACCCAGGGTAATTTCAAATGATGACTAGTAAATAAAATTATTTAATGAAATGAAATAGAATCTGATTTGTAAAAATGAACTCAAAGAAACACTGCATCCTGTGTGACAGTCATAGCTGTGTCTTCATCCAGCAAACATTTTGTGGTCTCTCCTTACTAGAGACAGGCACGGAGCTTGTACCATGATGCTGAGAACAAGCTAGAGGGAACCTGGTCAGTGAGCAAGTGTACAGACAAAGAAAATACACTGGGAGTTTTTGGAAAGCACTATGAAGGAAGTAGTAGGGAGTCATGTTGGGAAGTAGCAACCTATGCTAGCTACAATGGGGAAAAGCTGAATGGTCATTTAGCACTGAGACCACCTTGGGTGTTTACACAGGATAAAAGGAAGCATCCACAGATGTTCATGCCTATGGAGGAAAAGTGATACATGAGTCTTTCTGTGTTGTTCCAGATCACAGCCTCGCTACGGTTTCTAGGGTCAGCCAGGGACTTTGTACTATAGACTATAGAGACAGTCTTTGCTAAGTGTATATTTACTCTTCCAAATTAATTTCTGGCATTGTGTCTCATGGCTCATTTGTTACAAACGTAAGATGACTTTAATTAATGCAGGACAAATTCCAGGACAGGGATGTGTCCTGTTTTCTACTCCATGGTACATGCCCCTTGGTCTTGCAAACTTTATATGCCTCAGTACAGGGGCACACCAGGGCCATGAAGTGGGAGTGGGTGTGTAGGGGAGTGAGGGGGGGAGGGTATGGGGGACTTTTGGGATAGCATTTGAAATGTAAATGAAGAAAATACCTAATTTTTAAAAGAAAGAGAAAAAAACAACAAACTATTGGGAGGTTCCTTTAAAGTTGGCTTATTTTTTTTAAAAATTATGTGGTAAATCTAATTTAAATGCAATTTTTGTTCAATGATTCATGATGACACTCATTTATTTAGTAACACCTGACATTTTGTACCCAAGATATTCAATTTGCCCATGGAGATTGTTTCTGTTAAGTAAAATTGTATTTGAGGATATAAACCTTCTTCTCCCATGTTTGAGGCCAATCTTCTAGTTTCTAATCCTTGCTTGACACTAAGAATGACCCCTAAGCAAGGGCAGTATGATGAGTGTGTTGCTAATATGTATCAGGGAAAATGGCAGAGGCCGCTATGCAACTTTATGGCCTCAAATCATGGCACCTGCTTCATGACCTGTTGGACTTGTGGGAGGTACTCAGTGTTCCCATCTTTAAATTGATACCTACTCTGTTTCACTGATACCCCCACAGGAGCCATAGCAACCACCTCCCATATGAGAGCATGAATTTTAAATGCACCTTTTAATTTTAGTATTAATGCTATTATTAATAGTTGAAGAAATGAAGTGTGACTTCCAATAGTCATGACTACAGTACTCACCCTGATTAATTGCATGGTTTCCAATGCAGCTAATGAGTTCAGCCCTTCATGTGGCGCTGTGTGCGAGGGCATTCACAAAGTAGCAGGCTAGCAGAAGCTTTCCTGCAGCACATTGTTTTTGCTTCAACATATGAGGGAAAGAAAACTACATGCAAATACTAAAAGCAACATAATTGTATTATGCAGCAGCTTACAAAATTTGCATGAATTTATGAAAGCATTAGACTAGACTTCAAAACCCATTTACAACTTATAAAAGGAAATTTAAGCTTATATCTCCCCTACTCCAGGACACTATGCTCATTCTCCTTTGTTACTGCAGGGATATCTTTGAGAACACTAGGAAAACTGATGGATCATTGACCTTTTACCTTGTTCCTGTAAGGAAATTGCAGGATTTTCTTCAGTCACACCTCAAATCTGGGAATTTCGAGAAGGGGCAGGTTTGTGATGCCAGGAAGTTTGGCAGACGTTCATAGCCTGTTTATGAGCTTACATTGGTCTTGAAGAAAAATGCCTCATGGATGCGTTTAGAATTTAGGTATTGCATTATTTTTGCATCTTATTTATCTTATTACAAATGTGTTGATACAGGGCCTAGAGAGATGGCCCAGAAACTAAGAACACTTGGTGCTCTGGCAAGGGATTAGTGTTCAATTCACAGCAGCCATATGTGGTTGTAACTGCTGTTCCAGGGGATCCTATGTCCTCTTCTGACCTCCATGGTATTAGGCATGAATACATTGTGTAGACACACATATAGCCAAAACATTCATACATATAAATAAGTAAATCTTGAACAGTTAAAACAAAACAACAAAATATGTTTAATGCACTTCTTTTCAGGACTCCATGATTTACGTAGGCATGAAGACCAGATAGACCTGTTCTCTAACCTGTGTGAACTCACAGGAAGCCATTTTCTTGCCATCACTGTTTGAATGTCTCAAAGCATTGTTAAGACCAAGATTAGTAAATAGCTTATCTATCTATTTGCATGAAAACCACAAAGTTAATCAGATTGGGGACTGGAGTCATAACTTATAGGAGTCACATTTTATTTCTCCAAATATTAATAATAATGTTAATATTAAATTTAAAAGTGGGCTTTGAATTTATACATGAGTGGTGGTTGCTATGGCTCCAATAGGGTGTAGTGAAACAAGGTAGGTATCAATTTAATGATGAGAGCACAGACAAGGTGACTAAAGTCCAACATCTCACAATGCCATGATTTCAGCCCAGAAAGTTGTATTCGAGCTATTATCATCTTCCCGGATAACGCTACTCTCATCCTGAGAGTGCCTGCTGAGGGGTTGTATTTAGCATCAAGAATAGAACTAAATCACTCATTTACTTAATTACTAACACTTGAATTTATGTACCTACAATACCCATCATGCTCATGAATATTATTTGAATTGAGTAAAATTGTGTTTGGCAAAGTTAAAGCCCACCCTCTCATGCTTGAAGCATATCTTTCTCATGGCTATATCTTATCACTGAACAAAAGAGCTCAATAGTTCTGACTGAAAAAAAAAATAGGTGATTTGTTGATGTAAAACCAAAGAAGTTCACAAATAGATGGAAATGGAGTATGTTGATGTACCCATAATGAGTTTGTTGGAGTAAATTCTTATTCTTAATGGAAATACTTTTTAAACCATGAATTGAAGGGAAGCCATTGGGACCAGATGTTGTTGGGCCTCAAGTTGTAAGCTTACGACCTTAAACTGTGTTACAAATATTGAGGCTTTAGTGCAGGTCAAAGTTCCCAGCCCCTTCAGAGCTCATAGGTCCCAGGGATGGGGCAAAGGACAGGGTGTGTTCCATTTTTCGCTAGGACTAGCAGGGCAGAGAGGCAAGACTCTTCTGTATGCATCATGATTTTACTCTCAAGTGTAAATAAAACCCACATCCAGCAGCTTTGCATCGATGTGAAGGGAACCAGTGTCCAAAGCAGGTATATGACATTCACAGCTGACTGCATAATGGTAAGGAGGAAGGTGATGGAGATGGAACCACTAACTGATGGTTTTCTTCCCGTGTCAATGCCAAATTCTAGACCAGATACTTATATAAATTATAATCTCTATGAGTGAATGAGGATGTTGACATTACATAATTTGGCCCATGACTAACAGAATTGAAATTGTCAACCTGGAATTAGAACCCAGATCTGATCAGGCTCAAAGTATAGACTTGTGGCTACCAATGGTCACACTAGGGCAAAGGCTGTTAGTAAGTGTTGTTATTGATAGTATCTTAGTACATGTTAAGCAGAATTTTAAATTGTCCATTTATTTTCTCCATTATCTATAAGCCAGATATTAAAACATTTGTTGCTAGGCTTTAATTGGTTGAGAAATCTGTGTATCTCTTGACCAGCATTTTTTGGGTTCTAAACATTCAGGCACCACAATAATAATAAAGTTGATACAGTATAGGGAATGGAAAGAGACAGGTGGAAAGACTGCTCATGGACTCAAAGCTTTTCTTTGTGCCCACTAGCATTAACTCTGCAATAAGTCCTTATTGCCGTAGTGAAGAAGAGTCCTATTTGTCTTCTCATATCTCTACAGTATCATTTCTCTGGCTTGTTCTCTGGTTATTCTGATATAGAAGACTATCCAGCCTAAAGAACTTGTCCTCTGGGTTAGGGACACATGCTCAGGAGGCTGGGGTCAAATGTGGTATATGCTAATTATCTGAAATATAACTAGGGTTATTGTTTAACTTTTATATGTTTGATTCATTAATTTATCAAATGTTTTTAAAACAGCTCCTACAATCCTGTGTGTGTTAAAGCTGTGGTTATAGCAACACAGTAAAGTACACATGGACCTGGTTCTTACAGCTCATGAACCTCACAGCTTGAGATACAGTTGTCAAAAGATAAATGAGCTTATGATGACCTTAGTGACAGAGAGGTATTGGTGTTGTGGGATCATAGAAAGGGAATTGACCAAGACTCAGGCTACATGGTTATTAGTTAATGAGTGAATGCACTCAGCATGGTGCTTTGTGTATCCTAATTGCTTAGTGATGGTATCTGTTGTTATTATGATGTCTGATTCCTGAAAGAACTATAGATGCAAATATACTTAGTAGAAAGTAATTAATAAAGTTGACTCTCATCAGTATTTGGATTTTATATGAATACTTTAATCCCTTTGACCTTCTTTATTTTACTTAGAAATGGAGGCATTATGGTTAATTGAAAGAATTGTTTAAATATATGCCAGTAAGTGCCAAGATGTAAAGGCAAGTATTACACTGCTTTGTGTGATGACCAGAGTTCCATCCCACAATGTGGGTTATACAAATTGTCCTCTGACCTCCACACTCAAGCTATGGAAATCTCATCCCAAAATATATAAGCACAATAAAAAGATTTAAATGTTGATTTATAAGTTGTTCATGTCACACTAGATGGCCACAAGGACATCACTGGTTGGCATTGCGATTATTAATAACAACAAAAAATAGGACCTGAATTTGGATGGCTATTTGTAGAAGACACTACATGGAATTAGAAGGAGGTTATGGTAACTGGATATCATCAAAATATATTGTATAAATACATGATACCTTCAAACAATTAAAAAAATAATTATTTACAAAACTGGTCAGTAAGACAGATATTTAGCATGGTCATTTTGTTTTATATTGGTGCCAAGATAAAGTGAAACAGAGGCAATTTGAAGCCTGGGCCTTTGGGGATTGTTTATTTGGTAGGTTTTGATTCATAGTCTCATTAACGCCTCATCAACCTCTTGACCATTAGTCTGGGCAGGTAGCTCTGCACAGGGATCTTCATTCCCCGGGCAGCTGAGATAGGGTCGTCCTAATGATGATTGATCTAAGTGTCTTGGTAACTGCTAGTCCCCAAATATAAAGCACTGTGCATATCTAAACAAGTCCTCATCACTTTCAGCCTGTGTGCAATTTAGCAGCAAGAGATTTCATATCTCACAGCATTTGATGGTCCCACTTAATTAGGATCTGCTTCCTAATCAAGTCAACCAATGGCCGTAATGACTAAAGCAAACATGTTTGCCCCAGAAGGAAAGAAAATGAAAATATTGTAAGAGTTGTTGGGTAACAGAGACAGGACTGGAGCATTGTTTAGGGGGTGTGTCTCCTCATTACTGACTACAGAGCTACCCTACAGGTTAGGACCAGAGTTGGGCCACACAAGCAGGGGCCAAGGTGCAGAACAGGATATTAAAAATGTGTCTTCCTATGCTTGTCCCATTGCTTGACTTTTTCTTATTCTCAAGCATAGATGGTAAAAAATACATTGAGCCAGTGTTAGTACAGTGTTAAACAAATTGTTGCATCATAACAAAACTACTGAGATTACTCAGTATACATTCTCAAGTTATGTATTATATATGGTGAAGGACATGGTCTTTGAAGGCAGTAGAATCTTGATTGTACTACCTACTAACTATGATCTTAGAGCATCTTTGAGTCTGTATTGTCTGCAAAATGTCATGCAGATACTGGCAGGAGTTAAATGATGAGTGATGGCTGGATCCTGTGTGGGTTTTGTGGACTCAGTTTCTGACGTTTTCTGGCAAGAACTTATTCCTAAGATGAGACATCCCATATGACTCAAATTTGACTATAAAGGGAAAGATTCTATTTTTCTTCTTTGGACATCATAAGGTTTCAATAAATAATTTCTTTCTAGATCTGTGCTGGTAAGGCAGCCATTGCTGAAGTGGGCAAATGTTAAGCAGATATTTGGTAGTAGCTGTCAACATGGAGACTTTGAGAGTTAAAAATGCTCTTTCAACATGTCTTGCTTTAGAGCATTTTTAGAATTTTCATCATTGCCATCTTTCATCCCTACAGTTGTTGTGGCAGTTGGGAGGGTGGGAAAGCTTGGGTTTTGTTTTATTTTATTGTTTGAATTGCCTTTCATGTAGCTTTACCTTCATATAATCAACAAATACACACTGGTACCTGCAATGTTCCTCATGATGTGCTCTTCCCAGTAAACCAGAGCTCTGTGTACACAATGTTGCCTCAGGTGCTCCTCCAACTGTAGCTTAAGGTTCTGAGAGGACTGGGTAAGGTTGGTATTAAGAGTAATAAATATATCATACATGAAAAGCATTAGTGGTAAATGGTGAATACCAGTCTCAAATGTCAAACCCCAAATTCTTGCCACTGGACCCTATGATTTGCCTTGCTGAATATGGAGTTTGTGACAAATGTCAGAGATAGCCTGGTATAGCCATTCATTTCACATATCATGCTGAAGTTTAAGTGGACGAATGATATGCTTCAGGTAATCTCTCCTTAAGGGTAGCTATCAGTTTCTGATAAGGAAAGCTTGGATAGTTATAGCTTATTCTATAGTAATGTGATAATTGCTTTTTTTTTTTTTTTTTTTTTTAAACCTCATGTTGTCACAGACTGACTATAAAATGATTGTTTCAGGAGCCGTAGCTAAAAGCTACTGGAGAGCTTTAGGTTGGAAATCAGTGCTGCTTGCAGCCCAACCCCCATCCTAGCAGGAATTTAAAATGTAAGAATACAGTTCTATAGCTACACAACTACCAGCAAACACATTCAGCATTTGATAACATCCGCATTTCCTCCTAGAGCAAAAGACTTTTACTTTCTATCATCCAGCACTATCTTTCTGTGTTTAAGACCTTGATATCCCGCTGTTACAGGAGGCTGAGCCCAACCCACTCAAGCGAAGTGGCTGCATTTTGAGATGCAAAGGCTTCTCCCCCTGTGGAGTGGTGCCTGGTTTCATTGGTGGCTGCATTTTTATCAGAGCAGGTGGTGTGCTTGGTTTGAACTGGGCACTATTCTAGGCATAGGAACAAGCAGAACAGAGTATGCCTGTAAGCAGAGGGTGCTTCTATACTGTAGGGACAAAAGGAACATCCCCCTCTCCACTCTGAAGGTTCACTAATTGGAGTCGATGAAATAGACAATAGACAGTTTAACAGTAGAAAATATAAACAAATATGAAACATGCATCTACATGGTAGGGAACATTGAAAAGTATAATTGCTTGAGGAAATGAAAGAATTTGAATTTTATATATTGTTCTGAGCTGCAGAATGAAATAGGTGGTTAGGATATTTATAGGATGGTGGCCACAGGTTATGTAGGGTGAAGTGACTTGTTATACAGATAATCAGATCAGCCTTTAAAGGGATAGGGAATAGGCTGTGCCAGGTTCTCTCTGAGGGAGGTGGGCATTGATTCTTCTTCCCCTTTTCTGTGACATGAACTAATTTTCTCTGGAAAGAGAGTCAATGAAAATTACCTTCTACTGTAGGAACTGCTTTCAGGCAGATAAGGAAAACTGAGAAAGCCCTTCCCTATGTTTATGAGGAGAAAGGAGTTATAGTCAGCAAGTCAGATGGATCTTGATTTTCTTTTACTTTGAAGTACTCAGTATGCCAAAGTGCAATACTTTGGGATGTTATTTTCTGGTGGCCAACGTATTCTGCCAATAATGGTTAAGGAAAGAAAAGAAGGAGCAAGAAAGGAAGAAAACACTGAAGGGGAGAAATGGAAGAGTAAGTCACAGGGAGCTAATGTCACAAGGAATTATCAACGTGAGGCAGAGCAGAGAGGTGTGGAAGTGGGCCTGAGCTTCCGTGATCTAGGACTTCATCAGACATGAGGTTATAGAGTAGAAGCAGCCATATGTCTCCTTGAAGAAGAGGTCCCCCAGCTAGAGGGAGCAGAAGTGAAAAAATCTGGACATAGAAAGTACCAGCCTGAAAGTGTGAAGTACAGAGGCCTGTGAGGCTGATGGACCAAGAGACAAGGGCAGGCAGCCTGAGGCATGGCTGAAGATACCTGTAAAGGAACTTTTGAGGTTTTACTATGTATGACATGGGAAAGTACTGATAGCCCTTGAACAAATAGGGATGTGATCTGACTTACATTTTCATAGGCTCCTGAGTAGGATATACAATCAGGGGTCCAGCAAAAGATGAGGCTCGTAAAGATTCTTAAAGTCCTTCCAACGAGACTTGGTAGTGGTTTGATTTGGAGAGTTCTGGTAGAGTTGATGTGAAGTGCTTGTATTCTGTTAACATTTTTGGAGGCTGGACTGAAGGAATTTCCTTTATTCTTTCCCTCCCTCCCTCCCTCCTTCCCTCCCCTCCCCCTCTTTCTTTCTCTTTCTTTCTTTCTTTCTTTCTTTCTTTCTTTCTTTCTTTCTTTCTTTCTTTCTTTCTTTCTTCCTTCCTTCCTTCCTTCCTTCCTTCCTTCCTTCCTTCCTTCCTTTCTTTCTTTCTTTCTTTCTTTCTTTCTTTCTTTCTTTCTTTCTATCTTTTTCCTTTTCCTTTTCTTTCTTTCTTTTCTTTTCTTTTTTTTTTTTTTTTTTGAGACAGGGTTTCTTTGTATAGTCCTGGCTGTCCTGGAACTCACTCTGTAGACCAGGCTGGCTCAAACTCAGAAATATGCCTGCCTCTACCTCCCAAGTGCTGGGATTAAAGGTGTGTGCCACCACTGCCCGGCTTTGGACTGAAGGAATTTACTGATGGACTCCAAGTCATCAGTGTTGTTGTGAACACTGGAAGACCACAAAGGTCATTTGTCAGCAGTGTGGTTTGTAGGTTCAGACACATGTCTGTGTAGAAGAATAAGGAACATGGAGGGAATTGACTTTTTTATATCAGAGGCTATGTGGAAATGACTTATTATACATACTCAGATTTGAATGTGGGTGGGATCCAAAAATGTGTCCTCCCTCTCACGCTTATCCAGCTCCTTTCCACACACTTGCCACACCCCTTTATAAGATGTACACTGGGAGAGATAAATCCTTTACAACCTAGTATGAGTTTGAATGTATATCCTACTTTTCTACGTATGTTAGTCTTAGTAGGAACTTTAACGCAACAATAGATTTCATTTCTTATACTGACATTACTTTCTGGCATGCTTGCTAGAAAACCATACTGAAAATCTGCATAAAGTTGGTTTGGTTTCAGGTTTAGTAAGAAAAGAAAAACTTAATCATATCTGCTATTCTAGGGTCTAGGAAAGGTATATCATACATGCTTAGTGTTTGAACACCCAGTACTGTATAACACACATTCACACACACAGACATACACAGAAACATAGACACACAGACACAGACACACACATATATGTGCAAATGCCTGATACACACATACAGTTAAAAAAATAGTAAAACTGAAAAAAGAAATAAAAATCTAATTGATTTTATAATTCATACTGGAAAATTAATTTTTCTATGAGTAGAATGAAACTATTCTAAATTAGTTATCAATAAAGGTAAATTTAGCTACTTGTCAGTTTAAAAAATCTAAAAGGATGATTTATTTCAGTTCTTGATATTAGTACTAAGAATCCCAACATATGTGCAAATATATGTATATATGAAAATCTATTGTTTGTATAGGGTTTATACATATGGAGGTACCGTGTATATGAAATACATAGTAATTTTATGGTCAGGTTTTCATTATTGTTATTATTACTCTTACAGTCATGCATGTGTGGGAGTAGGTGCACACTGAGTGCCGGTGCCCCCAGAGACTAGAGGTGTAAGATAGCCCTGGAGCTTGAGTTATAGGTGGTTGTCAGCTGGGTTGTGGGTGCTGGGAATTAAACTTGGGTCTCCTGGAAGAGCAGTAAGTACCCTTAACTGACACACCATTTCTCAAGTGCTGGCAATTTAACCCCCTAGTTGTGGTTAGTGGTCCTCCAGTTACAGGGATCTGGAAGAAGCAGAAAATGAGGTCACCAGTTTCCATTTGGCTTGGGCCAGCATGCCTGCTGGATGCTCCCTTTAGAAAAACAGACTTGCAAAGGTTTGTGCCAGCCAGATGCTTCTGTTTCCTCCACTTCTGTCTATTCAAGCCCTTCTGTGTAGGAGCTCATGGGAAGAGTGGAAGCACAAAGGGAGCTAATGCTAAGTGCGCTGCACACCAGTACCACACCACCTTTCTTATTGTACCCTGATGCCTTTGTACAGCAGTTCACATTCATTTACATAAATTAATTTGTGGAAACAATTTGTAGACTGCCACCATGAATAGAAGACTATTAATGTTTATCAAAAATGGAAACTGATAATATAAGGTGAAAATAAAATTCTACTTACTACTTACATACTAAGTTCCATATTTGTAAGTGGAAGAGGTTTTATCTTTCATGATTTAGAACTAGGCAGGAAGAAACCCTCTCAAAAAGTAAAATTAAAAACAATCATAATTTATTTTTATTTTATATACATTGGTGTTTTGCCTGCATATATGTCTATCTGTGTGGATGTGTGAAGCTCTGGAATTGGAATTATAGACAGTTATGAGCTGCCCTGTAGGGGATAGGAATTGAACCTGTGTCCACTTGAAAGAACAGCCAGTGCTTTTAATTGCTGAGCCATCTCTGTCATTTTCAGGAAAATGACACCCAGTAAAATCCAAGCCTCAAAAGCACAGTGTCACCCCCCAGCACTTCCCAGCATTGAGTCCTGGCTGAATACCCCAGAGGCAGAAGAGAAGCCAGGCTCTCTCCAGACTAGACAGGTTTTCCTCCACTCTCTGCACTTGTTGGAGCTCCATGTCAACTTGTTCCCTTCCTCTTTGATCTCTGTGTGGCCCCAGCTTGGCATTGCTTTAAGCAACCATAGTACACTTAGTTCAGTCCTGCCCACCTACATTCCAGGTCATCTGTCACACTGCCACTAGGAAGTTCCTCTGTGCAAAAATTGAAATTGGTCCCTAGGAGCACTGACCTTGGCATACCGGAGAGATCATCTTTGTCAGATTGTGGCAGGATCTTTATGCTTCTGTCACACAGTCAATTAGACATTTGTAAGGTGGAGGCATTATTAGTGTCTCAGGCAGATGGTGAAATGTTACTCCATCCTTCTGTGCCTGCTTTAACTTCCTTGAACATCATTTCAGGGGTGTTCTTTACAAATTGCGGTTTATTTGGTAAAGATTTAAAGCCCTGAGGGTTGGTGAGAAGCTGTTGCTTATGAGCACATCTCCTTTGTCTGTCAGCTGTGCAAAGGGCACTCTGATTAATACTGATGTCACTTCATGCACACTTAAGTGTAGTGACTTCCCCCTGCAGACACACAGGTGCAGTGACGTCCCCGTTCACATAGACAGACATAGTAACTTCTACCTGCACACACACAAGCACAATGGCTTCCCCCTGTACACACAAGTGCAGTGATTTCACCCCTCCCCCAAAGTATAGTGAAGTCATGTTTCTTCAGTATCATTTTAGAATTAGAGAACCTTGGAAGGCCATTTCCATGCAGTCCTTTGAAGAAGCTTCAATGGACACTGAGGCAGGGGGAGAGATTACTTGTGTTGGCTTACCTGAGGAAGGTGATGCAAAATTCCTTTCCCAGCATTCTAAAGGGCTACTTCAAAAGAGAGGAGACATCCAGGTCAGACTGTACTTGATGAGTAGATGTGCTATTTGAGAGGTGAGCTTGGCATTGCACACATTAACAAACAAACAAGCACTTCTTGTGTTTATGTACCACAGGGTCCCAGGGGGCTTTCCAGACCAGGAAGTTTCAGTGAGACTTTTAGAAGTGAAAGTTTGAGGTCAGTCCCAGCAGTTTCTCTCACTGGCTTTGGCATGTCACATAAGTTTTCTTTCTTTTTATTTATTTTTTTTATTACGTATTTTCCTCAATTACATTACCAATGCTATCCCAAAAGTCCTCCCTGCCCCCCACTCCCCTACCCGCCCATTCCCATTTTTTGGCCCTGGCGTTCCCCTGTACTGGGGCATATAAAGTTTGCCTGTCCAATGGGCCTCTCTTTCCAGTGATGGCTGACTAGGACATCTTCTGATACATATGCAGCTAGAGTCAAGAGCTCCAGGGTACTGGTTAGTTCATAATGTTGTTCCACCTATAGGGTTGCAGATCCCTTTAGCTCCTTGGTAATTTCTCTAGCTCCTCCATTGGGGGCCCTGTGATCCATCCAATAGCTGACTGTGATCATCCACTTCTGTGTTTGCTAGGCCCCGGCCTAGTCTCACAAGAGACAGCTATATCACGGTCCTTGCAATAAACTCTTGCTAGTGTATGCAATGGTGTCATCGTTTGGAGGCTAATTATGGAATGGATCCCTGGATATGGCAGTCTCTAGATGGTCCATCCTTTTGTCTCAGCTCCAAACTTTGTCTCTGTAACTCCTTCCATGGGTGATTGTTTCCAATTCTAAGAAGGGGCAAAGTGTCCATACTTTGGTCTTCGTTCTTCTTCAGTTTCATATGTTTTGCAAATTGTACCTTATATCTCGCTATACTAAGTTTCTGGGCTAATATCCACTTATCAGTAGGTACATATCATTTGAGTTCTTTTGTGATTGGGTTACCTCACTCAGGATGATGCCCTCCAGGGCCAACCATTTGCCTAGGAATTTCATAAATTCATTCTTTTTAATAGCTGAGTAGTACTCCATTGTGTAAATGTACCACATTTTCTGTATCCATTCCTCTGTTGAGGGGCATCTGGGTTCTTTCCAGCTTCTGGCTATTATAAATGAGGCTGCTATGAACATAGTGGAGCATGTGTCCTTCTTACTGGTTGGGACATCTTCTGGATATATGCCCAGGAGAGGTATTGCTGGATCCTCCGGTAGTACTATGTCCAATTTTCTGAGGAACCGCCAGACTGATTTCCAGAGTTGTTGTACAAGCTTGCAATCCCACCAACAATGGAGGAGTGTTCCTCTTTCTCCACATCCTTGCCAGCATCTGCTGTCACCTGAATTTTTGATCTTAGCCATTCTGACTGGTGTGAGATGGAATCTCAGGGTTGCTTTGATTTGCATTTCTCTGATGATTAAGGATGTTGAACATTTTTTCAGGTGCTTCTCAACAATTCGGTATTCCTCAGGTGAGAATTCTTTGTTTGCTCTGAACCCCATCTTTTAATGGGGTTATTTGATTTTATGGAGTCCACCCTCTTGAGTTCTTTATATATATTGGATATTAGTCCCCTATCTGATTTAAAATAGGTAAAGATCCTTTCCTAATCTGTTGGTGGCCTTTTTGTCTCATTGACAGTGTCTTTTGCCTTGCAGAAGCTTTGCAGTTTCATGAGGACCCATTTGTCAATTCTCGATCTTACAGCACAAGCCATTGCTGTTCTATTTAGGAATTTTTCCCCTGTGCCCATATCTTCGAGGCTTTTCCCCACTTTCTCCTCTATTAGTTTCAGTGTCTTTGGTTTTATGTGAAGTTCCTTGATCCACTTAGATTTGACCAGAGTACAAGGAGATAGGAATGGATTAATTCGCATTATTCTACATGATAACAACCAGTTGTGCCAGCACCATTTGTTGAAAATGCTGTCTTTCTTCCACTGGATGGTTTTAGCTCCCTTGTCGAAGATCAAATGACCATAGGTGTGTGGGTTCATTTCTGGGTCTTCAATTCTATTCCATTGTTCTACTTGTCAGTCACTATACCAGTACCATGCAGTTTTTATCACAATTGCTCTGTAGTAAAGCTTTAGGTCAGGCATGGTGATTCCACCAGAGGTTCTTTTATCCTTGAGAAGAGGTTTTGCTACCCTAGGTTTTTTGTTATTCCAGATGAATTTGCAGATTGCTCTTTCTAATTTGTTGAAGAATTTAGTTGGAATTTTGATGGGGATTGCATTGAATCTGTAGATTGCTTTTGGCAAGATAGCCATTTTTACAATGTTGAGCCTGCCAATCCATGAGCATGGGAGATCTTTTCATCTTCTGAGATCTTCTTTAATTTCTTTCTTCAGAGACTTGAAGTTTTTATCATACAGATCTTTCACTTCCTTAGTTCGAGTCACGCCAAGATATTTTATATTATTTGTGACTATTGAGAAGGGTGTTGTTTCCCTAATTTCTTTCTCAGCCTGTTTTTTCTTTGTGTAGAGAAAGGCCATTGACTTGTTTGAGTTAATTTTATATCCAGCTACTTCATTGAAGCTGTTTATCAGGTTTAGGAGTTCTCTGGTGGAATTTTTAGGATCACTTATATATACTATCATATCATCTGCAAAAAGTGATATTTTGACTTCATCTTTTCCAATTTGTATCCCCTTGATCTCCTTTTGTTGTCGAATTGCTCTGGCTAGGACTTCGAGTACAATGTTGAATAGGTAGGGAGAAAGTGGACAGCCTTGTCTAGTCCCTGATTTTAGTGGGATTGCTTCAAGCTTCTTACCCTTTACTTGGATGTTGGCTACTGGTTTGCTATAGATTGCTTTTATCATGGTTAGGTATGGGCCTTGAATTCCTGATCTTTCCAAGACTTTTATCATGAATGGGTGTTGGATCTTGTCGAATGCTCTTTCTGCATCTAATGAGATGATCATGTGGTTTTTGTCTTTGAGTTTGTTTATATAATGGATTACATTGATGGATTTTCGTATATTAAACCATCCTTGCATCCCTGGAATAAAACCTATTTGGTCAGGATGGATGATTGCTTTAATGTGTTCTTGGATTCGGTTATCGAGAAATTTATTGAGGATTTTTGCATCGATATTCATAAGGGAATTTGGTCTGAAGTTCTCTATCTTAGTTGGATCTTTCTGTGGTTTAGGTATCAGAGTAATTGTGGCTTCATAGAATGAGTTGGGTAGAGTACCTTCTACTTCTATTTTGTGGAATAGTTTGTGCAGAACTGGAATTAGATATTCTTTGAAGGTCTGGTAGAACTCTGCACTAAACCCATCTGGTCCTGGACTTTTTTTGGGTGGGAAACTATTAATGACTGCTTCTATTTCTTTAGGGGATATGGGACTGTTTAGATCATTAATTTGATCCTGATTTAACTTTGGTACCTGGTATCTGTCTAGAAATTTGTCCATTTCGTCCAGGTTTTCCAGTTTTGTTGAGTATAGCCTTTTGTAGAAGGATCTGATGGTGTTTTGGATTTCTTCAGGATCTGTTGTTATGTCTCTCTTTTCATTTCTGATTTTGTTAATTAGGATGTTGTCCCTGTGCCCTCTAGTGAGTCTAGCTAAGGGCTTATCTATCTTGTTGATTTTCTCAAAGAACCAACTCCTCATTTGGTTAATTCTTTGAATAGTTCTTCTTGTTTCCACTTGGTTGATTTCACCCCTGAGTTTGATTATTTCCTGCCATCTACTCCTCTTGGGTGAATTTGCTTCCTTTTTTTTCTAGAGCTTTTAGATGTGTTGTCAAGCTGCTAGTGTGTGCTCTCTCCAGTTTCTTCTTGGAGGCACTCAGAGCTATGGGTTTCCCTCTTAGAAATGCTTTTATTGTGTCCCATAGGTTTGGGTATTTTGTGGCTTTATTTTTATTAAACTCTAAAAAGTCTTTAATTTCTTTCTTTATTCCTTCCTTGACGAAGGTATCATTGAAAAGAGTGTTGTTCAGTTTCCACTTTCCCTTATATATGTTGTTATTGAAGATCAGCCTTAGGCCATGGTGGTCTGATAGGACACATAAGTTTTCTTATGTGGGCATGCGACAGGACCTCCTGGCTGAGCTGGTAGCAGACAGATCTGTTGGTAAATTCCTTCAATTTCTTTGATGGTGCTTGTTATGTGCAGTTAGAGAAAACTAAAGCCATCTACTGCCAACTGGACATAAAGTCTATAAGCCCATCTTCACAGCCCTCATTTTTAGTGAGTATACATCATGTGTTGGGCATTGTGCTAAATTCTTCCATGATGTTTCCGTTTACTATTGTAAGGTCCCTTTAGGCCGGTGTTCTCAACCTGTGGATCAGGACCCTTTCACAGGAGCCACCTAAGGCCATCAGAAGACACAGATATTTACATTATGATTCATGACAGTAGCACAATTATAGTTGTGAAGTAGCAACAAAAAATGATTTTATGGTTGGGGTTTTCACAACACGAGGAACTTTATTAAAGGGTCACAGCATTGGGAAAGTTGAGAACCACTAGTCTAGGCAGATTCTCTTTAGTGTTTCAACTTTGCAGTTTCAAAGTGCTTTTCTGAGCCGTATCCCTGGCTTATAGATTGGAGTTCATAACTACTCCCAGATACTACCTCTTCAACTTTACACTGATCTTTTCTAAAATTCTATGTTTTGGTTACTACTACTTATTGGGAAAAAGGAAACCATTGGTCTTAAACCATTTTTGCATTATCATCAAAGAAACACGCACATATGACTATATGACCATATGGCCATATATGTACATGTATGTGTGCGTATGTACCTATATCCTCCATTGCAGAGGGGAGTGCACATCTATATAGGTACATATATATTTATTTTTAAAGATTATTTTGAGGCTCTCAGGCTGATAAGAATCTCCTTATTGTAAAGATTAATTTGATGTTGATTTCTTCTTGCCAAGAAGCTAAAGAATGCTCTTGAGTACAGATATTTCCCATGAAGCCAAGTACTATATTAAAAATAACTATATGTTGAAGCCCAGTACCATATTAAAAATAACTATATGTTTGCCATATATTAAGAACAATAACTGCATACAATTGTGCATACCTACTGCTTACAGATACTGGGTAATCATAGTGATTTGGTGATGGGTGATTGTCAGATCCATTGACAGCCTGTTAGGGCTATTGCGTCTACTTAAAAATGAGAGTCTTCAGGCTCACAGGGCTTATCTGAGAATTTCTATGTGTCAGTCTAGCTCCCAATTTGCTGCTGTGATTTCCTCTTCTGTACTGGCCTTGGATGTGCTTCCTCTCCCATGTCTGTTACAGGTTCTGCACTGCTATGTATCAACTCCCGCCCATTCTGTCACTTCCTCCCTCTTTCACCTTTGATATTATTGTCATTTTGACTCAGTATTTTGCCAATTAGTAACATGTTTAGAGTCACCAGGCTGGTACGGGTGGAGCTGAGTTGTCTCAGCCCTGCATGATTGGAAGACTCAGGTTTTATGAGACATATTTTCACTGAACTCAATAGATGTTCAGACTCCAAATTAATCAGCCTTTGTGTGTTTTATTGTTTGGGATTTGTTCAGCTAGTAAGCTGGAAGAAAATATTAATGGAATTATGGGTCATATAGCCCATTATTATTTATTACTATTCTTACATCATTGGTTTTTATTGTTAATCCTTTTTCATTGAGGCCTCATCAACAAAATTTATCAAAACACAATTTTGCATTTAACTCTAATCTCTGAGCATAATTATCATCTTACTGAACACTAAAAAATAAAATATATTTTTACAAGACTATTTATTTAAGTTATCTTCAAATAACTTTTTCAGTAGATACTTTATATGTTTGGTTTTTGTTATAGTACAAACAATGCTAAATAACTTGACCATAGCAAAAATTACTTTCCTGGAAATTCCATCAGAAAGCTTTCAACAACATAATTTCTTTATAACAAGAGCAAATTTTTATAAAAATGGTACATAAACACTTTAGAACAGCAGAACCTATAAGTTTTTCAAAATAGTTTCAATTACAACTTAAAGTTATAACATATATGAAAATGCTAATTATCAAAGAGACAGATGAAAGGAGGAAAGGGTAGAGGCCTAACTTCATTTGGTCCAGTTGGCTCTCAGACTATGATGCAGTAGTAGCTGGTGTTTGTGCCTGCTCAGCATCTAGGCTATCCTTCTGTGCAATAAGACATGTCCTGAGAGGAACTGCATCCCCTACCCTACCATAGCAATATCGGAACTGTCAAACAATTTATTCTCTCCTTGATAGAAAGGAGTTACAGAGACAAAGTTTGGAGCTGAGACAAAAGGATGGACCATCTAGAGACTACCATATACAGGGATCCAGCCCATAATCAGCCGCCAAACGCAGACACCATTGCATACACTAGTAAGATTTTGCTGAAAGGACCCTGATATAGCTGTCTCTTTTGAGACTATGCCGGGGCCTAGCAAATACAGAAGTGGATGATCACAGTCAGCTATTGGATGGCTCACAGGGCCCCAATGGAGGAGCTAGAGAAAGTACCCAAGGAGCTAAAGGGATCTGCAGTCCTATAGGTGGAACAACATTACAAACTAACCAGTACCCTGGAGCTCTTGACTCTAGCTGCATATGTATCAAAAGATGGCCTGGTCGGCCATCACTGGAAAGAGAGGCCCATTGGACTTGCAAACTTTATATGCCCCAGTACAGGGGAACACCAGGGCCAAAAAGTTGGAGTGGGTGGATAAGAGAGTGCGGGGGGGAGTGGGGGGGAGAGGGTGTCGGGGACTTTTGGGATAGCATTTGAAATGTAAATGAGGAAAATACCTAATTAAAAAAAGAAGAAGAAGAAGAAGAAGTGGTGTGTGACTGAAGCAAGCCTCATCTTTCTGTCTTCTTTGCCTCTTTCTTCCAGGAATCCCAATCTTAAAAACATTGATTCAGGGACAAGAAGTTGTTGCAAGTGATTCTTCTGATAGAGGTATCCTAAAGGACCACATTCGTTCCTGGGCTTCTGATTCCTGTGACTAAGTGTTTTCCTTAGCAGCACTTCAGTTTTCCCTGCACACAATCAGGCAATTCACTTTCTCTGTCTTTAAAACTCAGGAAAGTGCCTTAGGTTACTTGTCCTTTAAGAGCCTTAAATGGGTGAGAAGAGCAGTGTGTGGTTTGTGAGAAGCAGGATGATAAACAGAACAGCAGCTAACATTTTTTAATTATGTAACTTTATCTTAGGAAACATTTCCTGTAGCTCTTGATTCGGATGGATACCCATTTTCCAGACCAGGAACATCAGACTTAGAGGGAAATGGGCTTTGCTTGTGGTTATGCAGGAGCCACGCCAGGATTCGAATCTAAGAGTAATTTGCTATCTCAGACCCCTGTCCGCTGTTCTACCTTGTGGACAGGAGGTGTCCAAAGCACACAATCTTACAAGGACAATTTTCTGACTTAATAAGTTGTTTTTTAATCTCAAAAGTGTGGGCATTCTCCTTCTCTGTGTTCCATGATGAAAAACAAGCTGAAAAGGTGAATGTTTTTTCTTCCTTGTCTTCATGTGGTGAATTAGAATAATTATTGTTAGTTAAGGGATGCGAACGAAATGTCTTTATCAACCACCAAGTTGAACGGAGTTTCTCTTTTTAAAGCACAGACACAATGCCATCCTGACAGCCTGTGAGTGACAGAAAGAGAAGTGTTTTCCATGAAATGTAAATGCAGATGTTGCAAGCTTTCTAAAGCATAAATAGTAGGATTAAAAAGCTGGTGTGGGGTGGGAGTTCTACAGAGTGATGTCATTGGTGCCCTTTTATTCTTTTGTCTCCTGACAATGAAGTTATTTGGTACCTCCACATTTTTGTTTGACTTTAAAAGAGCAACAAAGAAAGGACTATGGACACACAGACAAGTTGTTGCTGCTGGCGATCAGACGGCAGAGGCACTCATATTTCAGGCTTATTTTGATTATCATTAACTGATCTTGGATATAAGAGTATAACTCCTCTTACCATGGTTATTGTCTCCACATTTATTTCAATTTTTGTCTTTTTATCTTCACGAGCACACAGATGAGGGCAAATACGTACACATTCAGGTAACATTCATGTACTTGTTTTCTCCTGGACTCACGGTGTACTGGGACTGAGGACAGTGGTGTTTGGCACTTGCCAGATTGCCTCAGTATTGAACATGGCTCAGGCATTCTAAAGCAAAGTTCTCTCCTTATCACTGATAAACGTTCCTGTGACTCTGAGGATACATTCACGTTCTGTATCAATTGTGAAGGCAGAAGCTTTGGGTAAAATTTTGCTGAGGTTTGCCTCACTCCACACAAGTAGTGGAAATACGCTTAAAAGGAACACAAGATGCAGCTTTAGGTAAAAGCAATAGCCCTTGACCCTTGGTGACAGCACCCTTTTAGACTTGTTGGCTCATTTTATCCTTGTAACATCCTAAAAAAAGGTATAGATGAAAATACAATTGCCATTTCAGATGAGAGAGCTGAGGTACAAAAAAATTCAAATAATATCCAAAGGCTACTTTATGATTCTCAGAACTTATAATTAATCAGTGTGATCTTCCTTCCTAACACTAAAGGCTGGCCTGACTTCATTAAGTTTTTATTCCCAATCCACACAAAAAACATGGAAAATGACAACATAATTTGGTATTGTTTCCAATGTGATCAGTCACTTTGACACTTGAGAAGAAGGTATCATTTTAGGATTAAAATTATCATATATTGAGCCTTATAAATTCCTCACAATATATTCATCTCATCATATACTAAAAAGGGAATTCTGTTGAATGTTGGACTAGCCTGTTAAGTTGCTTTTAGGCACCACTAATGTAGTCCAACCTTAATCCGTTTCTGCTTCTGTAACTATCTCTTGTGAGAGAGAATATTTAATTTATATTTGAATATTTCCAGGGAAATTAACTTATAGTTTAAAATGTAAAAGTCTAGCTTGTATTTGGAGAGTATTGTTGAAAGTTCTTAAATAAAGTCTCCCTTTTCATGACTTATACCTAGTGGCCATGCACAGATCATATGGGTCTGAATGCAGCAAGGCTCAGTGTATATTTACAGTGAGTCTCAGAACTGATTGTTGCTTTCTAGTCCCTCTGAATTCATCCTCTTTGAGCAGTCCTCTTTATATTTTCTGGATTATATTATTTAAAACATGTTATTGTTTTAAAATTGTGGTGAAATATGCACAAAACATATATGCATTCTACTGTTTTAACAAACTCAAGCATAAGGCAACACTAAGGCTTTAAGTGTATTCACATTATTAAGCAAATCTCACTCACTGTTACCTATCTACAGAACTATTTTATGTTCCTCAGCCAGATCTCTTGTCTGTCAAGGCTTCCCACTGACCCCTTCCTAGACTCTGTACAATGATAGATGTGGCAATTTTGTCTAAGTGGAACACTAGAATATGGCTGGATTATTTTATATAGTGTATTTTTGAGGTTTTTCAAGTTGTTATGTGTTAAAAATATTTTTAATAACCCATCAACTCCAAATTCTACTGTCCATGTACTTATAGCTATGGAGCAATCTCCTGGCATAAGGCCCACCTGCTGAGAGCCATGTTCTTAAAAGCTGACTATCATTTTCATCAAAGCCAACAGTTGCATAAGACCCCTCAGTGAGGTTTGGAGCTTAAGAAACCCTTTTACTCTATGCTGGAATGTCAATTGGATTTATTTTGTGAAGATCAATCATGGCTACTATGAGCTATTAAGTGCAGCAGTCTGTCATGAACAAAAGACACTGTTTTGCTATGGTCCTTTCCAACCTCTGACTCTTAAAGTCACTCTGATCCATCTTTCTCAGTGGTCCTGGAGCCTTTCAGATGGGGTGTGATATAAATGTCATGTTTGTGGCTTGTCTCTTTGTCACCTATTCTGTGCAGTTTGATCAGCTCTATATTTCTGTATTAGCAGCCATTCATGACATGAGAAGGTATCTTTGATGTTGTCTGAGAGCTGTACAAATCTATAGGTAAAGAGTTATGGTGTAATACTCTGTCCATTTAACAAAAGACTCGTAGATTCAGTCCAGGGCCCTGTGAAATCTCCAACAATAACTTCTTGTGAGATTTGCAGTACCAGGCACATGCTTCTCCTTGACATCAGGTTTTAAATTTAATCAGAAAGTAGGTGGATACAACCATAGCATGTATGGCACTATTACATCCTTGGGTATATCTTGCTATATAGATATTAATGCAGTCCATGTGATGCACAGGTGGGTAAGAGTAGAGGTGAGTTTCCCTCCACACCCCTCCATCAGCCTGCACAGCAACTTCCAGTCCTGTGAGAGGTAACCAGCAGGGAGGAGGTTTCCTGGTTAGTCTCAACTTGATTTTTCCATGGCTTCTGACCAATATGTGTGATATCTTTGGCAATGGGGATCTTACCATATAATTCTGGTGGCCACTCAAGAGCAATAATCTCAATAATCTTATATTGTTTAGATGTTCTCCAAAAAATTGAGGAGAGGTATTCCACATCTAGCATTAGGCTTTATAATTGGCAATTCACAGCTTCCAGGATGAACATAATCTCCTATGTAGGGTATTTTGAGTTACACACACACACACACACACACACACACACACACACACACAGAGAGAGAGAGAGAGAGAGAGAGAGAGAGAGAGAGAGAGAGAGATTATAAAATAATAGACCTCTATATGGCTTTGTCAAACATTCCCAATTTTAGAGTATTAGTTATCACCCCTCCAATCCTCTGCCTTGCTTACCCATCCTTCTTCTCACTTAAAACTTCTCTCTCCATTATCACCTGTATAGAATTTCTTTTAAGGTTGAATGTATAGATGCACAATAATTTGTTTACTTACTCGTTTTACTGATTGACTTTGAGGTTGGCTAATTGTATGCTTTCAAATAGGATCACTCCTATCAAAACTCATTTCACAGTGCTGGTTGGAGCTCTATCCAGTTATTTCAGAGTGGTTTGCTATTTCCAGTGGCAGAGATTTCTGAATTGGAAGTAGACAGTGGATAGTGGGCATGTGAGAGAGAGACTTGTTGCTAGGACTGAGAGGGAATCACTGAGGGCCTCTGCTACTGGGATCATATAGCTCTTAGGGAGATACTTACCCTTGAGCCATCTTTCTCAGCTACAGGGAAATCATTCCAAGTATACAAGGCATCAAGTAACAGAATGTGTAAAAGAGCCCATTCTATACATTGTCATTTGGTTGCTTGTTGTAATGGTGCCCCAGTGCCAATTCTTGACATACCTGTTGTCTTCATCTCTCTGTGATCATTGAAATTTCCTTTGTTCTGAGATCCTGGGCCACTCTCATTTGGAAATACTAAGTTGGCCTTTTTCTCCTTGAGAATGGTAGGGATAATACGTGAAAATTTTATTAGCTTTAAATGTGGTGATTGGTGAAATTTGTGTGAAGCCTGATTGTTCAGGCTGCTGTCTTTGTTTTAAATGTAGTTCTGGAACCTAAAGGTAAATGCTAGGAACATGAATCTTGCAAATGTCTATTAAAAACTGAAAGGAGAAAAGTAACAATGATAATGATAAGAGTTCGCAAAGTACTTGTGATGTGGAAGCAAGCTTTTATAGCTGCTGCCTCATTTAACTTCATAACAACATAATTGAGGCATAGATAAAAGTGCTTTCACTATTCTAGATAAGAAAACCTGGTAAGGCTGAAAGGGTGAACTAATCTCCAAATGTCACACAACTGGTAAGCACCTGAGTAGGGCATCGAACCACTGGTCCAACTGAAGACTCGTCTTCACGATGTGGTCTCCCTCCTCATGGTGGTTTTATAAACATGAAATATAATTGTCTTGCTACTGAAAACATGTCTAAGAAGCATAGCTTACATTAAAAAATCTAGGAATAAGATAATCCTACAGCAGCAGGACAGGGGACATTCACTGATGCCAGGGATTCTATGGGAATCGTACATGTTAGCTAGCTTTCTCTTCTCCTGCTGATGACATTCCCCAGTGTCTTTGGGTCTCAACCACTCTCCATACATGCAATGCTTCTCTGCTGACAACTCATTTCCAGCTCCCATTCCAGTTCTACACTTGTTTGCTGGATGCCTTTTCCCAGCTGCTGCAGTTCAAGACCCTCTGGAGGATGACTCATGAATGAGTGTTAGGAGGTCTATGCTACTTTTTTGTTTTGCTAAAGTAGTATGTAAAAGCAACACATGGTATGCACTCACTGATAAGTGGATATTAGCCCAGAAGCTTGGAATACCCAAGGTACAATTCATAGACCACATGAAGCTCAAGAAGAAGGAAGACCAAAATGTGGATGCTCCTGTTCTTCTTAGAAGGGGGAACAAAATATCCATGGGAGAAGATACAAAGTGTGAAGCAGAGACGGAAGGAAAGACCATCCAGAGACGGCCCCACCTGAGGATCCGTCCCACACACAGTTACCAAACCCAGACACTATTGTGGAAGCCAAGAAGTTCTTGCTGACAGGAGCCTGATATAGCTGTCTCCTGAGAGGCTCTGCCAGTGCCAGACAAATACAGAGGTGGATGCTCTCAGCCAACCATTTGACTAAATACAGGGTCACCAATGGAGGAGCTAGAGAAAGGACCCAAGGAGCTGAAGGGGTTTGCAACAATAGGAGGAACAATAATATGAGCCAACCAGTACCCACAGAGCTCCCAGAGACTAAACCAGCAACCAAAGAGTGCACATGGAGGGACCCATAGCTCCAGCTGCATATGTAGCAGAGGATGGCCTTGTTGACATCAATGGGAGGAGTGGCCCTTGGTCCTGTGAAGGCTCCCTCCAGTGTAGCAGAATGCCAGGACAGGGAAGCAGGAGTAGGTGGGTTAGTGAGCAGGGTAAGGATGTATGGGATAGGGTTTTATCAGTGAGGAAACAAGGAAAGGGGATAACTTTGAAATGTAAATAAAAGAAAATATCTAATAAAAAATTTAAAAAGGCAACAGAAAGGAATTTTGAAATCAAAAGTTTTATTAAAGTTGGAGTCTGCAAATATGAAACTTATCTCAGCACTGGTGAACTTCTTATTTTCTCACCAGGTTCCTTCAGAGGTTTTTATGAACCACAGTATCTAAGAACATACCTTCCTCTACATTTTGGTTTCATACATCCCAGGCTGCCCTTGAACTCACTATGTAGCTATGGATAGTCTCGAGCTTCTGACCTCTGGCCTCCACCACTGAGTGTTTGGGTCATAGATAATCACCACGATGCTGGATTAATGAGAGACTAGGAAATGAACTCGGGACAGTGGGCATGCCACTCAAGAAGTGTTTCAATAAGTACATCCTCAGCTCCTCCCTTCAATTTGGATGACTTCCCAATAAACATTTTTCTACTGTATCTCTACACTTAAAAATCTCACAAAAGCCTTCTGTTATCCTAGGAAGCAAGGGGCTGAGCTTTGATTTGCAAAATTGATTCTACAAGGTAGCATGTTGTTATTCTATTTAGAGACTTGAAAGCATATTCAATGATTCAATTATATTTAATTTGTAATTAACTTCCTCCCAAGCAGCTAATGGTGCATAACTTGGTTGCTACTGTTCAGGATGAGTGAAGAGTAGACCAGAATGGCCCCTTTTAGAGAAAGCCTGTCTTAGATAGAGTCCCGAGGATTGCAGCTGTACAGTTTGGGATGACTTGGCTGTTATAAAATAAAAATGCTTTTCTAGGAACTGTTCTCTGAGCCACAGAGATGGTGGCCAGTACCCTCGTCTATGCCGAGCCCTGCCTCTAAGGAGAGAGATGAGTAGGTCCGGGTAGCAGGACTGGTTTCATGTTTTCACTGTTGGAGATTTGGGATTCTGAACTGAGTGGAAACACAGATGCTAATGTGATTTAATCATTTAAGTGGAAGTATTCAGAGATGTCATCTGTGAGCTATTGCCTTCCCATTCCCTGGAGCTGCCTTGATTTCTATTCTTCAAAAAGTTTGCTTCTCAGTCCTCCTTTCAGTTTTGTGAGATACTGCAGTACTTCCAATGGCTGGTCTGTATTTCTCAATACCAAATTTACCCAGCTTAGAACTCACAGCAACCAAGTCTTTACAAAAATGTGTTAATGCAAGTGATGAAGGTTGCATCCACTTGGTAGAAATTAATCACAATATTTAATTGTGTGTGTGCACATGTCTGGGAGTTTGATTGAATGATTTAGTATTTACCAGATGCTTATTATTTCCATCATCATTATCATCATGAACAACATTGTCATCATAATAGCTCCTGTTTGTGAACAACTTTCTGTGACTCCAGCACTGCATTAAAGCATGTAGCATATAAAATACCATTTATTACATGATGTCAGCCATGCTATCAAATGTATAGCATCTCTATCCCCATTGTCATTTAGGGAGTTGAGGCTGTGGCCCTTTCATGACCATTTCCCAACATACATTGTGAAAGTGAGGAAGCAACGATTTGAATGCAGAGAAATTGGACTTTCCTGCTCTGCATGTAACACAGAAGCTCTTGTGGTCCCAGAGGCATGGCAGTCCCCACTGATTGTTTGCTTTATATTGAATGTGGAAATGGGGTCAGGGAGCATTGTGGGTTTTGAAATTTTCTGATTTGAATTTCTGTTGTGTTAATATTATTATTATAACAGTATTATTCCTCTCATGGAGATTCCATCATTTATAGGAATGTGACAGGTGGAATACAAGATTAGATGAGTAGTCTTAAGAAGGCCTCATTCAGATTTGACAGTGAAACCAAGACTAAATGACATAAGTCAGGTAGCCATGCAAAATCAGGGGCAGTGTGTTCCTGAGAGGAAGCTGCCATGCTAATACATTGCCTTGAGACTAAATGCGAACACTGCAGACTAGAAGAGCAGGTGTGGATGTCTGCTGTTGCAAAGGACTGGGCAGAGGCAAAGAACAGACTAAGATGATTCAGGATGCAGTGCAGGACGGAGCTTCTTATGTGCACAGAGGATTAGCCACCCAAAAATTCGAAGAAAAGGAAGTATGATCTGGTTGTAAGATATGAAGTTCTGCTTCTGTTAGTGATAGAATAGTCAACAAACATCCAACAGAGCAAATAGAAAGCCCATGAAAAATGTATACACTCCATCACTGTTTAAGGCACTTTACATACCAAATAACACTTGATAGGTACATGCAGAATGACAAAAGGAACCATTGACAAATACCAAGGGGTTCAAATTTTGGAAAAGTGTACACAGAAGTGACTTGCCAGTCACCTTTTTCTTCTCTTTAAAGCATTTGCTGTGTATATGCTATATGTGTTTGTTTGCACATGTGGGTACTAATGCACATTGAGACCAGAGTGGATATCAAGTCTCTTCTGAAGTCATGTAGCACCTTATCTTTTGATATAGTGTCTCTTACTGAACCTGGGGTTTTTCAACTAGAATGGCTGGCCAGTGAGCCCTAGGCAGCCACTTGTCAAAGTATAGACACGAACATGGCTTTTGATGGTCTTTTGTTTGCATGACAAGCACTTTACTGACTGAGCCATCACTGTAACCTGTATTTACTGATTAAGTGGCAAAGTAGCAGAAGGATAATGTGGGTCAATAGAAAATAATAGCTAAACAAGTCACTGAAGTTAAATACATTTGAACAGTGGCAAGAAGGCACATATCATAAGGTAATAGTCAACCAAACAGTATTTTTTAAAATTGTTAAAATTCAATTGTTCCTATGAGAGACAAATGAGGCTGGGAATAGCACAAACATTGGATGGTGTAATAACAGCAAAAAGGAGAGAAACTGTAAGAACATCTTATTATATATGGAAAAGTTTATGGTAGGATCAAATATCTATTTCTCATAAAAACTTATATCAACTTTGGATGGTAAATAAACATCATTAATAAACAGTATCCATTTAAAAAACAACCATGGTAGTTAAGTGAGATACTCGAGGTTTTACCCAAGACTCACATTAAGTGGGAGCTATCCTCACCATAGCTGGGTAGCATCAAATTTAAAGTCCTGTGGAGTATAGAGAGGGCTGGAGAGAAAGAAATGGGGTGGATTGTGGAGAGGCGATAAAGCAGTTTTGCAAAGCATTTAGTTATATTGTAACTTTAAGCAATCAGTTTAGCAAGCTTACAAAGTTAATGTAGAAAGCACCTGATATCAGCCCCTCCCCAGTTCACAAGCCTACAAAGATACTCACTAAAAGCAGCCCGGTAGCATATAGGATGTACACTAATATAAACTGTATTTTCTAGAACCACAGAACAAAATATATAGAACTGAATAATTATATACAGTAATCCCAAAGAGTCATAGAAAAGTGAGCTCTTACTGTCACTAGAGAGATGCAAATTTGAAGGCAAGGAAAGATACCAAATGTTATTGTAACCACAAAGAAATTCCGATTCTTGCCCATTGAAGTGACTCAACTGTTCAGAAAATAAGTGTTTCAAAGGAGCAACCAGAGGCTTAGCACACTGCTAGTGGGGACGTAAATGATACATGTGCTTTAGAAACTAGTTTAGAAAGATGCTTTTGAAGGCAAGTTATTATATAACCCTGCAATTCCACATACAGTCATTAAAAATCTTCTGAAGAAATGAAACTATATGCAAAGGAATGTGTAGACTTCATAGTAATGTCATTCATAATGAGCCGAATCTGGATAGAGTTAATCCAAGCCATGCAAGCAGGTATTTGGACCCAAACAAAGACACTACCAGCTTGGAAGGTGATGGGCCTCTAGTACATAGAAACTGAAATTCTCCCCAAAACACTACATAGAAGAAGTATTCTACACATAAGATGACATATTATTTATTTGATTTATTATGATATAAAAAGGATTATTGTGTGGTAGGGAATACTGTTTAATTGCAAACATTGTGGATTGATAGAGGTATTTTAACCCTAAGTTGTGATGGTTGTTCACTGTGTAGACTTACTGGCTTTGTCAAACTGCAGATGTGTGTGTGTGTGTGTGTGTGTGAGGTACACAACATGTACCTATGGATAATACCCTCTAAGAAGTTATTGCCTTATGCACAAAATGGTTCAAACTTCAGACTTGGTAAAGGTGTCTGGAAAAATCCAGAGTGTTAGCTTGTTGGGTGATCAGGGTCCTCTAAAATCTCACTGTGCTGACTAGAATCAAACTTAGGAAGATAGAAAATAGCTTTCAACTGTGTACATTTTAAGCGAGTAGGTTGGAAAATATGTAAACTGGGACTCAAAACTACTTTTGTGAATGAACAAAAAAAGATAAATGCATTAAAATGTAATTTTTTGTTATTTGCTTGTTTTGTAATAAAGCACTGTTAATGGAGGGAAAAAAGGTAGTCATTGGAGTAGATGCTAACTCAGGATAGTATGCCTGACAAGGAGCAGTAGCTAGAAGATTTAATATATTTTGAAAAATCAGTCAAAAGACAGAAGAACCCCACATTAAACCAGGCATTACATTTGAGTGAACCTTTCACATTTGGAGGAACTTCCATATGCCTAAGCCTACCAGTTTTCCTATAATTATTGTTAAAATGTTAACTAAGAATAATATGATATACCATTCCAGAATGAGCTAATATGAGAAAAGATCAATAACACTAAGAGCCAGTGAGGACGAAAAATTGTCTGCATTGCTGCAGGATAGAAAATGCATACAATCATAATAGAAAACTGCTTGACAGTCTTTAATGAAGATGGCCACTTACAAATGCAGCTATCGTAGATGTGTTTCCAGAAATGCCAGAGTCTTCACAGTCTCATTATGTTTTATAGTCTTCAAGTAGAAGACAATCCAAATGGTCACCAACAACACAGTGTATCAATTAAACAGCATATTCATATGATAAAATATTTTTCCCATTGAATATTTTCTTAAATTACATTTCAGATGTTATCCCCTTTCCTCCTCTCTGGAAACATCCTATCCCATTCTCCCTCCCCCTGCTTCTATGAGGGTGTTCCTCCAACCACCCACCCACTCCCACCTCCCCAATCTCAGTTCCCCTACACTGGGGCATCTATTGAGCCTTCATAGGAACAAGGACCGCTCCTCCCATTGATGCATGACAAGGCCATCCTCTGCTACAAATGCAGCTGGAGCCATGTGTGCTCCTTTGTTATTGGCTTAGTCCCTGGGAGCTCTTGGGGGACTGTTTGGTTGATATTGTTGTTCTTCCTGTGGGGTTGCAATTCCCTTCAACTCCTTCAGTCCTTTTTCTAACTCCTCTATTGCGGACCCTGCGCTCAGTCCAATGGGTGGGTGCAAGCATCCGTCTCTGTATTTGTAAGACTCTGGCAGGGCCTTTCAGGAGACAGCTGTATCAGGCTTCTTTCAGCATGCACTTCTTGGCATCCAAAGTAGTGTCTGGGTTTGGTAACTGCATATGGGATGAATCCCCTGGTGGGGCAGTCTCTGGATGGCCTTTTCTTCAGTCTCTGCTCTACACTTTATTTCCTTATTTGCTTCTGTGAGTATTTTGTTTTCCTTCTAAGAAGGCCCTAAAGCACCCACATTTTGATCTTCCTTCTTGAGCTTGATGTGGACTGTGAATTGTATCTTGGTTATTTGGAGCATTTGGGCTAATATCCACTTATCAGTGAGTGCATATCATGTGTGTTCTTTTGTGATTGGGTTACTTCATTTAGCATGATAACCTCCAGATCCATCCATTTGCCTAAGAATTTCATGAATTCATCATTTTTAATAGCTGCTTAGTACTCCATTGTGTAAATGTACCACATTTTCTATATCCATTTCTCCATTGAAGGACACCTGGGTTCTTTCTACCTTCTGGCTATTATAAATAATGCTGCTATGAACATAGTTGAGCATGTGTCCTTATTACATGTTAGAGTATCTTCTGGGTATATGCCCAGGAGTGGTATAGCTGGGTCCTCAGGTAGTACTATGTCCAATTATCTGAGGAACTGCCAGACTGATTTCCAGAGTTGCACAAGCTTTCCGTTCCACCAGCAATGGAGGACTATTCCTCTTTCTCCACATCCTTGCCAGCATCTGCTGTCACCTGAGTTTTTGAACTTAGCCATTCTGACTGGTGTAACGTAGAATCTCAGGGTTGTTTTGATTTGCATTTCCCTGATGACTACGGATGTTGAACATTTCTATAGGTGCTTCTTGTCCATTTGATATTCTTCAGTTGAAAATTCTTTGTTTAGCTCTGTACTCCATTTTTACTGGGGTTATTTGATTTTCTGGAGTCTAACTTCTTGAGTTCTTTTTGTATATATTGGATATTAGCTCTCCATCAGTTGTAGGATTGGTAAAGATTTTTTTCCAATCTGTTGGTTGCCTTTTGTCCTATTGACAGTGTCCTTTGTCTTACAGAAGCTTTGCAATTTTATGAGGTCCCATTTGTCTATTGTGGATCTTAGCGCATAGGCCATTGGAGTTATATTCAGGAATTTTTTCCTCTGTGCCCATGTATCCGAGGCTCTTTCCCACTTTCTCCTCTATAAGTTTCAGTGATTCTGGTTTTATGTGGAGGTCCTTGATCCACTTGAACTTGAGCTTTGTACAAGGAGATAAGAATGGGTCGGTTTGCACTTTTCTACATGCTGACCGCCAGTTGAACCAGCACCATTTGTTAAACATGCTGTCTTTTTTTCCTCTGGATGGCTTTAGCTCCTTTGTCAAATATGGAGTGACCATATGTGTGTGGGTTCATTTCTGGGTTTTCAATTCTATTCTATTGATCTTCCTGCCTGTCTCTGTACCAATACCATACAGTTTTTATCACTGTTGCTCAGTAATACAGCTTGAGGTCAGGGATGGTGATTTCCCCAGAAGTTCTTTTATTGTTGAGACTAGTTTTCGATATCCTGGGTGTTTTTTTATTCCAAATGAATTTGCAAATTGTTCTTTCTAACTCTATGAAGAATTGATTTGAGATTTTGATGGAGACTGCATTGAATATGTAGATTTCTTTCGGCAGGATGCTCATTTTACTATATTAATCCTGCTAATCCATGATCATGGGAGATCTTTCAATCTTCTGAGATCTTTGATTTCTTTCTTCAGAGACTTGAAGTTCTTGTCATACAGATCTTTCACTTGCCTGGTTAGAGGCACACCAATGTATGTAACATTATTTGTGACTATTGTGAAGGGTGTTGTTTCCCTAATTTCTTTCTCAGCCTGTTTATCCTTTGAGTAGAGGAAAACTACTGCTTTGTTTGAGGTAAATTTATATCCAGTCACTTTGCTGAAGTTGTTTATCAGCTTTAGGAGTTCTTTAGTGGAAATTTTGGGGTCACAAGTATATGATCATATTATCTGCAAATAGTGATATTTTGACTTCTTCCTTTCCAATTTGTATCCATTTGACCTCCTTTTGTTGTCTGATTGCTCTAGCTATAATTTTGAATACTATATTGAATAGATAGGGAGAGAGTGGGCAGCCTTGTCTAGTCCCTGATTTTAGTGGGCTTACTTTAAGTTTCTCTCCATTTAGTTTGATGTTGGCTACTGGTTTGCTGTATATTGCTTTTATTATGCTTAGATATGGGCCGCGAATTCCTGATCTCTCCAAGACTTTTAACATAAAGGGATGCTGAATTTGGTCAAATGCTTTTTCAGCATCTAATGAAATGATCATGTAGTTTTTGTCTTTGAATTTGTTTATATAGTGGATTATGTTGATGGATTTCCATATATTGAACCATCCCTACTTCCCTGGGATGAAGCCTGCTTGATCTTGGTAAAAGATTGTTTTGTTGTGTTCTTGGATTCAGTTTGTGAGAATTTCATTAAGTATTTTTGCATCAGTATTCATAAGGGAGATTGGTAAGAAGTTCTCTTTCTTTGTTGGGTCTTTGTGTGATTTAGGTATAAGCGTAATTGTGGCTTCATAGAATGAATTGGGTAGTGTTCCTTCTGTTTCTATTTTGTGGAATAATTTGAAGAATATTGGTATTAAGTCTTCTTTAAAGGTCTCATAGAATTCTCCACTAAACCCATCTTGACCTGGAATTTTTTTTGGTTGGGAAACTATTAATGACTATTTCTATTTCTTTAGGGATTATGGGACTGTTTAGATGGTTTATCTGATCCTGTTTTAACTTTGGCACCTGGTATGTGTCTAGAAAATTGTCCATTTCATCCAGATTTTCCCAATTAGTTAAGTATAGCCTTTTGTAGTAGGATCTGATGATTTTTTTTGGATTTCCACAGTTTCTGTTGTTATGCCTCCCTTTTCATTTCTGATTTTTACTAATTTGGATACTGTCTATGTGCCTTCTGGTTAGTCTGACTAAGGGATTATCTATATCATGATTTTCTCAATGAACCTGGTTTTGTTGATTCTTTGTATAGTTCTTTTTGTTTCTATTTGGTTGATTTCAGCACTGAGTTTGATTATTTCCTGCCATCTACTCCTCTTTGTTGTATTTGCTTCTTTTTGTTGTAGAGTTTTCAGGTGTGCTGTAAAACTGCTAGTGTAAGCTCACTCTATATTTTTTTTTGAGGCACTTAGAGCTATGAGTTTTCCTCTTTCCACTGCTTGCATTGTGTTGCATTGGTTTGGTATGATGTGTCTTCATTTTCATTAATTTCTAAAAAGTCTTTAAATTCTTTATTTCTTCTTTGACCAAGTTATTGAGTAGAGCATTGTTCAGCTTCCATGTGTATGTGTTTCTTTTGTTGTTTTTGTTGGAATTTAAGACCAGACTTAGTGTGTGGTGATCTACTAGGGTATAGTAGATTATCTCAATCTTTTTGTATCTGTTGAGGTCTGTTTTGTGACTGATTATATGGATAGTTTTGGAGAAGTTACCATGAGGTGTTGAAAAGAAGTTATATATTTTTGTGCTTTAGGAAGAAATGTTGTATAAATATCTGTTAGACCCATTTGGTCCATAACTTCTCTGAGTTTCACTGTGCTCTGTTTAGTTTCTCTTTCCATGATCTGTGAATTGCTGCGAGTGGGATGTTGAAGTTGCCCACTATTATTGTGTGGGGTACTATGTGTACTTTCAGATTTATTAAAGTTTCTTCATGAATGTGTGTGCCCTTGCATTTGGAGCATAGATGTTTAGAATTGAGAGTTCATCTTGGTAGATTTTTCCTTTGACCAGTATGAAGTGTCTTTTCTTACCCGTTTTGATAGCTTTTGGTTAAAAGTTGATTTTTATTTGATATTAGAATGGCTACTCCAGCTTGTTTCCTGGGTCTATTTGCTTGGAAGATTGTTTTCCAGCCTTTTACTCTGAGGTAGTATCTGTCTTTGTCACTGAGGTGTGTTTCCTGTATACAACAAAATGTTGTGTCCTGTTTACGTATCCAGTCAGTTAGTCTATGTCTTTTTATTGGGGAATTGAGTCCATTGATGTTAAGAGATATTAAGGAAAAGTGATTGTTGATTCCTGTTATTTTTGTTTTTAGAAGTCGAATTGTGTTTATGTGGCTATCTTCTTTTAGGTTTATTGAAAGATTACTTCCTTGCTTTTTCTAGGGTGTAGTTTCCCTCTTTGTGTTGGTGTTTCCTTCTAGTATCCTTTGTAGGGCTGGATTTGTGGAAAGATATTGTGTAAATGTGGTTTTGTCATAGACTATCTTGGTTTCTCTGTCTATGCTCATTGAGGGTTTTGCTCAGTATAGTAGTCTGGGATGCCATTTATGTTCTCCTAGGGTCTGTATGACATCTGCCCAGGATCTTCTAGCTTTCATAGTCTTAGGTGAGAAGTTTGGTATAATTCTGATTGGTCTGCCTTTGTATGTTTCTTGACCTTTTTCCCTTACTCCTTTTAATATTCTTTCTTTGTTTAATGCATTTGGTGTTTTGATTATTTTGTGACAGGAGGAATTTCTTTTCTGTTCCAGTCTATTTTGAGTTCTGTAAGCTTCTTGTATATTCATGTGCATCTCTTTCTTGTGGTTAGGGAAGTTTTCTTCTATAATTTTGTTGAAAATATTTACTGGCTCTCTATGTTGGGAATCTTTGCTCTCTTCCATACCTATTATCTGTAGGTTTGGTCTTCTCATTGTGTCCTGGATTTCCTGGATGGTTTGGGTTAGGAGCTTTTTGCATTTTCTTTGTTGACTTTTGTGTCAATGTTTCTATGGTATCTTTTGCCCCCAGGAGATTTCTTCTATCTGGTATATTCTGTTGGTGATGCTTTCATCTATGACTCCTGATCTCTTTGATCTCTTTCCTAGGTTTTTTAACTCTAGGGTTGTCTCCTTTTGTAATTTCTTTATTGTTTCTATCTCTAATTTTAGATCTTGGATGGTTTTTTTTTTTTTTTTTTTTTTGCCTGTTTGATTGTGTTTTCTTGTAATTCTTTAAGGGATTTTATGTTCCTCTTTAAGGGCTTCTCTGTGTTTACCTGTGTTCTTCGGTATTTCTTCAAGGGAGTTATTTATGTCCTTCTTAAAGTCCTCTATCATCATTGTGAGAAGTGACTTAAGATCTGAATCTTGCTCTTCTAGTGATCCCGACTTGTTATGGTGAGAGAATTGGGTTCTGATGATGCCAAGTAACCTTTGTTTCCATTGCTTATGTTCTCATGCTTGCCTCCCACCATCTGAATATCTCTAGTGCTACCTGTCCTTTCTATATGACTAGAGCCTTTCCTTCCTGTAATCCTGGTTGTGTCAGAACTCCTCATAGTTCAGCTGTCTCTGTGACCCTGTGATCCTGTGATCCTGTGATCCTGTGATCCTGTGATCCTGTGATCCTGTGATCCTGTGATCCTGTGATCCTGTGATCCTGTGATCCTGTGATCCTGTGATTCCAGGATGATGTGATCCTGAAATTCTGGGTGTGTCAGAGTTCCTTGGAGTCAAACTGCCTCTGGGACCCTGAGATTTGGTGTCACCAACCTCCTGGGATCCTGGCTGTGTTAGAGCGCCTGGGATTTGAGCCTCCTCTCGATAAAATATTTATTTAGCAACAAAATGACCCAACTGTATTTGCAACAATAAGGTTGAAAGTGACAAACAGAAAGTGGATTAAAAAATTACCAACTATAAGGTTTCATTCATTTAGAGTACAAACTTTACAAAACTAGTCCATGGAAACAGAGCAGGCTGATGGTTATTTTGGCATAAGCAGGGAGAAATTAGATTGAGATGAGCTATGGTATAGAATTTTTAGGTGTTGGTACCATTGTTTGGGTTATCATTACATGATTAAGGGATTCTGAAAATTATCATCTATGAAATTTACATCTCAATAAGTTTTCTGTTTTGTTTTGAGGTGAAGTCGAACAGTGTACAACATAGGAACGAAGTTAGAAAGCTTTGCAGTAATATAAGGGGATATTCATATGGGATTTGGGGAATTATGGTGAAGAAATGGGCGGGTCTGAGAGGTATTTAGTAGGGAGTCTATGTGTGATCTAGAGACTGATTTCTCTCTCTTTTTTTTTTTTGAAATTTTATTGATCATACAGTGTGTCCCCTTCCTACATAAGATATTTAGAATATGATTTGATTCTGAGATATGTTCACTGTTAATGTAACTGGTTAAGATGTAGTCAGAGCATAGCAGGATGAATCTTTAGTGCACAAACCACAGCTCTCACATGAAAAGCAACATGGGTGTGTTTCAGAGTAAACTATAAGTGACCATGACTTGAGAATGCAAATCCAAGTAGCACCAAATACTGTGCTCCATTGTGGTTAACAGTTTCACAGTAATAGAACAAAGAAAGTCCAAATCAAGACACTTCTCAATACATTGTTGAGATCACTGTTTAGGGGGCATACATCAAAGGAGGGGAGCTCTGCTATAAGCATCAGATATCTTCACAAGTTTTGGAATGGTGGAAATTAGGAGTTTGTTGTACATTCCAAAAGAGTTGTGCATAAATGACTGTCTAAGAGGCTACATTAGCCCAGGAGAGTTTGGTAATGGACCAGAAGCACTCCAACTTCTCCTCCGTTCATAAACAGGGGGGAAAGACAGAGATCCACCATATGTGGGAAAAATGTCACATGATGGGGGGGTGTTGAATGGATCACCTCAAGTCCAGAGAACACTGGTCATTGCTGCTGACAGGCAGACAGACAGGCAGGAAGACAGACAGACAGACAGATGAAAGATATGTGAGGAAGGATTCCACCAGAGGTCTCAGAGGAAGGAACAGCTGGGAAGGATGCTGTACTAACCAAACTGACCAAGCTGAGCCGTACATGGATCATCAAACCAGAATTCCAAATATTAGTTAAACCTAGATGATGCTTTTGAGCTCAAGGTAAAATGTAGTGCCTCAAGAATCGAGCATTTTGAGAGAGCAATTTGTTCTTTGTTCTGCTTTCAGCCAGGAATTCACCTATATCTCCTTGACAAATGAGGAAGGCATCTTAAAACATTTCAGAGAAGAGCACACACTCTCTTTGAATTATTGGAAGAGTAACAGCAGGAGAGGCAGACTGGTATGTGCAGTTAACATGTCCCTTCTTGTTTTTTTCAACTTGTGGGCACAGCTGGAATTGGAGCCCTGAAGGCACAACCTCTTTACTTTATTATGCTTTGGGAGAGCTGAACAAGGAATCAGGGTTACTGCAAATTAGCTCCATTTCGTTCCCTGCCGCACAGTTCTGAGCACTGGATATTCACTGAGGTCCATATTTTTTTCATCTTTTCTGGGCAGTGGAAGGTGGATCTTCCTCAGAGCAGGTACCTGAGCTGGGAGGCAGCAGAGTTCTGCGGGCAATCTCCTCCTTTTCCTGTTTTCAGTAAGTGGCACTCAGATTGCTCTTCTCTGCAGACTGCTCTGGGCGCCATGTGTTTGTACCAAGGAAACTTTCTCATTGCTTTCCTTGACAGCTAGGAGGGAAAAGCCCACCAATCTATCACTTTTATAGCTGTCTTTGTTCTTTGTTGGCTCCTTAAGACAAATGGGGTTTAATCAAGCACCTTAAATTGTCAATATGATTAGGCAAAAATGAATGGGTTTTTGTAAACTTCTATACTAAATTTACTTGTAAGTCTTGGATATAAATTTCAGAAATTTACATGTAAATGTAGGCATTAATACACTAATCTATTGAACATCTACTTTAGTTAAGGATAATTTTTCTTTTTGCACAAAAATTATTTCTACTTATTAAAATAGTAATTGATTTTCTTTATTAAAAACTGTCTTTTTCAAGTTTATTTTCATCTCTACATTTTACCTCACACATTCAAATAAGGTTTATAAAAGTATCACAGCATACTCTAATAATTCCAAGGTCAAAGGGGAGGAAGGGGCGATGTGCTATTACTGGAGATGCTGTGTTAACTTCAGTGGTGCCCAAGCCAGACCTCAGAATGACAGATAGGATAGCTCCATGCTAAGGGCTTGATTATATAGTGTATGCTTTCATCTGAATATCATAATTTTTATTTTATAAGTGTTTGATAAAGCACTAACTAAATAGTGCTGTAGCTGAAATGCAGTCTCAGAAACTCTAAAACTTACAATTAGCCAGATGGATCTTTTGTAATATGTTTCTTTTGTGTATCCTTGTAAATTCTTATTTAATTTTTAGCCCAGGATGAATTCATTTAAGAAAAAAAGAAATAGTTTAGGAGTTTGCTGATAATTTTTATTAGCATTTTTAGTTTGAATTATTATAATTACTTGTATAATATACCATAAGGTATATATTATGTTGGAAATCCATTATTTTACATATTTAAATTTGAGCTTGTAGGAAGTCTATATTACTTTTGTTTCTATAGATATGGCCTAGAGGACTAGCAAATGAAGTCACTTGCTTTGTCATTTTGTGAGCCCTTGCTGTTGTGCTTTTAGGTCTTAGATAAGGACAAATTAATGTCCCTATCTTTGGCTCTTTGACTTAAAGTTTCCCCAGGGATCTGATGCTGGGAGGAGAGGTGAGCAAAGCCCAGGGCCAGGCAAAAGAACTTGTTTCCTGGAAAGAGACTTGACACAGTTCTGACAGTTTGTCACATGACCTTGTGGGGGGGAACTAGATCCCAGACAAGGAATTGTCAGTGATAAACAGGATTGTACCTTGTTAGGGACTTCTTAGCTATTCATGCCCGTGGCCTCACCCTCATGTCAGTACCATGAAGGCTTGAGGGGTCATTGAATTTCTTTGTCAGTCATCTCATCATAGTCATACTGAATAAACCTTCCTTTTCTGCTTTTCACTAATAATTTCTTTCTTTAAACACTTTATTGAGAACTAGTGACCTCACCTGGCTTGCCAGGATGTCAGGGGTGCAGGCTTTGATGCTAACACCCTCTGTAGCCCTCACACTATCAGATACTTCTGATAGGAGCTGAAGATGTAGAAACTATGTAATTGCAACAAAGCAGAAAAAAGGGGATTTTGCAAATTCAATTTTTTCTTCACTTTCACTATTTAATTTATTTTATATATTTAATATATAAAATATCCTCACTTTATATATTTCTCAAGCTAGCCTACACTCCAGAACATGGCAGGTAAGTAGACCTAGGTTTTTAAAAACCTTTTGCCAAAAGCTAGAAACAGATGCGTTCTCAATGTGGGACTGAATTCTTACTTTGGATGTATTGCTTAGCCACACAACATGTTCAGTAATTTGTTTAGTGGCGATCCCTTAAATCCTGAGGCAGTACAGTGCTCAGAAATAAGGTGGTGAAGTCTAGCCTTCAGCACTGACTGAGTTCTCAACACCTGTCCCCACCAATTTTGGTGACCTCCAACATCTTGCCATCTTCCTAAACGATATCATGCCTTAGTTTCCTGTATGCCAAAGAGAAAAAAAATTGATAAACACTAGAGTTCAGGGAAAGATTTTATACTTGTTAAAAAGGTGTCTGATGTACAAGGAACTTATTATGAAAATAATTTTAAAATTGAACAAAACCTAATTGCTTGGCCTTATTAATTCTCCTGTGCCCTTGTTGACTTCAGTATTTGTGACAAGAGATATAGAAGAATGCATTCAGAAAGTGATGTGCGTAGATTATGGGGATGGCTCTGGGCTGAGTACCTGACAATCAGTGTGAGGAAGTGGGTTCAGACACATATATGCCCACAGTCACTCATCAGTCATACACATAAAAATTGTTATAATTATATTCATGCATTAAGAGTATAGTTTTCAAAATTTATATTAGTTGAAAAACTCAACAAGTATACAGTTCTCCCTAGCTCTAACTATACTACTTCTCATTGTTAATAAATTGTTCTTTTAAAAATTAAAATTTTATTATGAAGAGCTTGTAGATAAAAAGCATCACACATCTAAATTAACCATATCCCAGATCTATATATCTTGATTAAATCCCATACAGCTAGAGCAGCTGTTCTGAAGCTATGGAGCTTCACATTGGCTTTTACACTTTTACTATCAAAGCTATTTTTACACACTTATCTACCACCAAGCCCGGCAAAATCCACAACAGTCAAAACTAGAAGAATACTTGTCTATATACTCTCTTTCTTGACTCGTCGATGACCTGTATCTCGTCTGTCCTCATCACCTGATATTTACCTTTTCTTGTTCTCCTTACTGCATGTACACTGTACATACATGTACCTTTGTTTACATGTGTTTTTATTATAGACTGGTGGTAAATACAGTTGGAGGTGTTACAGTGCCTAACCTTAAACTCATACTACAGAAGCAGAGGCATAAAGACAGTTTGGTATGGGCATAAACATAGAAGGTGGGTCAATTGAGCAGATTAGAGGACTTGGAAATTAAATTATACTATGTCAAAAAAAAAAAAAAAGCAAAAGTATGCATTGGAAAAAGAGATGCTGCAAACTGGATATCTGCCTGCAGAAGACAAAAATTAAGTTTATAAATTCCACCTTCTGCAAAAGTAAATTCAAAATAGACCAAAGACCTTAATTAAAAACCAGAAATACTAGAACATCTACAAGAAACAGAATATTCTTCAAGTTGGTGGGCAAGAACTTTCTGAATAGAACTTCAGTAGCACAGGAACCAAACCCAAGGATCAACAGAGGGGTTGCATGGGAATAAAAGCTGAACAGAAAATGAAATTCTCAGCAGAGCAAACAGCCCAGAGCCTGAGAGGTCTTCATCAGCTATACTTCAAGCAAGGGCCTAATATCCAGAATTACAAAGAATAGCCGAAATTAAGTGCCAAGGAGACAAATTGTTCTGATGTGAGTGAATTACGAATGTGAGATTGCAGAGAAAGCTGATGATAGCATTTTCAGCTTTTATGAGCATTGCTATTGGTTTAAAGTGAGGTATTTGTGGTGTTTGAAACTCAGCTTCCAGAGTTATTTAGTGAGAATATTACTGGAGAAAGGGAAAGCATGGTACCACCTAGACAATATAGTCTGTAAAACAAGCAGGCCAGATGTTACCCTGATTTCAGGAATGGGGCTGAGTGTCGAGCGTGGCCGCGAAGGATTGAAGATTGGTAGCTTAGAAATATCTATTGGGTCCCTGTATGACATTCTTAGTGGTCACAGGGAGAATGAACACTGCTCTTTTTAATGTAGTGAAGCAAAACTGAAGTGGTGTTTCTAAGAGAAATGTTCTACAGAGTGTGACAACTACAACTAATATCCCACCTATTGTTTATCCCTCTGAGGTTTTCTGCCTCTCTAGTTAGAGCGATGGGTGAATAAAAATTAATTAGAAGCTGGAATCTGATTTTAAGACGGGATGTCAGACACATATATCAAGTTGTTAGGTTAGCTGTAAAGCATAACCTGGGATTTATATATTTAGAAGTTATAATAAATCTGTCTGTCATGAAAATCAGATTACCCAGTGTTGCATGCTAATGACTGCTCTCTTGGAACCGTGCTCTCCTGACAACTGCCCGCTGGCTCTGCTACACTCTCAGTTGCTGCCTGCCTCACCCCACTTAGCCAGTGCCCATGGTTAGCATGAGCTGGAACTTTGTAAAGAGATGTTTTCTTCTACACAACCATGCTGACTTCCTACGGCCATTAAGGACTCCCTTTCCTCAAGATTAATCACTCAACTCAAGTATTTCAAATGTATTTTGGGAGTGCTTTCTACATGCCAGGCTGTTTATAAGGCACTCAGAGCCTAATAGCAATAGTGGCTGTCCCAGAGGGTGGCAACAGTGATGGGGCTGCACTGTCTCAGAGGGCAGCGACAGAGTGATGGAACTCCACTTCCGCTGAGTACAGTAAAGTGCATGAGGTGTGGGCAGACTGACAGACATCCAGGAAGGCTTCCTGTAGGCCACTGTCTTTGCCTTACTTATTTCTGTCACTGTCACCACAGTTTTATTCCTTCTCCTTGCCCGTCCTCCCTCCCTGTCTTCCTCATCTACTTTCTTCTTCCTTTTACATTAGTTGGGATGGTGGCTTAATATATAGTTCATGTTGGCCTGGAGCTTATGATCCTAGTGCCTCCAGCTCCCATACTGGAATTACATGTATGTGCCACATGTGTAGGAGAGAATATTTTTTGAACTGTGTGCTGAGATCTGGCCTGATGAAGGGAGGAGAGATGGGATGAGCAGAAAATGAGAGAGGAAGGAAAACCTTAGACTCAGGACAGATGACGAGGAATGATAGATGCTTGCCATGGTTGTCACAAGATGTCTGTTGCTGTATTTCTTCCATAGTGGCTGGCTGTGTTCCTTATTTGTAACTTAAAGAATCTAGAAAGTGGTGTCATGTACCTTTTGTGACTATTGTTCTTACTGTTTACTTTCTCACCTTTCCTACACTGCAAGGAATATCTACTTCCCAGATGTTCCATGGACTTCTATGCTTGTATATCTGTGTCTACCCTGGCACACTTACCTTAGCCTGTTCTTGACTTATCCATATCTTATAGACTCGGCCAGAAGCAAATGCATGCTCTGGGAGAGTCTTTGATTTACCCCAGGAGGCAATCAATTTGCCTTGCATCTCTTTATCCTTAGGTGAGATATCTAGGTGAGATGTTTTTGTTTATCCTTGCATTAAACAAATGCTTGTTAGTTCTAGGCTATATTCCAAATGTGTGATAGTGATCCACCAACCAAAGGACCCAGTGTCTTAGAATTGATTTGGAAAATGCATATGCTTACTCTCACTCATCATGTCTGAAAGTCTGGTTAGGATTTACATATTTGTCTTCTTGATTTTCCTATCAGAAACCTGTGGATCAGGATTATGTTCTTTGTGTTTGCTGAATAAATTGATTTTGGGTGAATAAAGAAAGGAATAATCAAAAGTTCCAACTAAAGTATTTACAGAGGTGTTGGAGGGTATAAAGGAGGTCTAGGTGGAGAGAAGTGTTGATTGTGTAGTCATAGTTTTCCAGCTCAAATCATGATGCTAAGACCTTGTGTAGTCTTAGATTACTGAACCTCTCAGATTCCAGTGTTGTTTTAATCTATGGGGTTTTATCTCAAGTTGATAAAAAGTTCCCAGTACATGGTCTGTCCTTTCAACACCCACCTCCTGTCCCTCAGCCCTGTGATTCGTGTCCTAAGAAGACCTTTCTTTTCTTTTCCTCTGGTTTTGAGAGGTATAGCCCAGGTTCTCACAGCCACTCACAGCTGTACCTGCCACTCTGAGAGCTCACTTTATTTTTGGCCAATACTATCTTCAATGGCTGATCAATTCTTTACATTTAAGAATTTAAAGGCCTCCCCTCTGCATAGCTTAGGTGTGCCTCCCTTGTGCCTGACATGAGTGGATGAAGCAGATTGTGAGTTGGTCTGGCACTGGAGGAGCAGCTGATGCTTCAAGCTCAGGTCTTTTTCTTGTGGCCACAAAAGTTGTAGTTGACTTTTCTCCTCTGTAAACTAATTACATCCGTACCTGACACAGAGGGGGGCAGTGAGAAACTAAATGAAAATTCACATGAAATGCTCAGCACAGTCCCTACCACACGGCAAGTATTCAGCAGATGACAGCTATTATTAAGCACTGTGTGATTGCCGTCATAGTTAAAATTATACTTCCATCAATATTTGGTAATCTTCTTGTTTGACTTAAAATGTGAAAGTAGGAAAACTGTGTCTTTGAGTGTTTCTCTGTCGAGCTGGCTGACACAGTAAATAAATACTCATTTGATTAATGAGTAAACAAAAGCATCAAGTATTATTTATTAACAAAATGTGTGAAAATCTTCATGTGTTTGTGCATAGTGGGAAATTAATGTACCATTGTTCCTTAACTGACTCCACTTATCTCTCTCCTTATATTAAAAGATATTTTTTTTCTGAGATGGTTAGTCTAAGATTAAAAATTATTAGAAAGACAAGAGTTACAGAGACAGATGAGTTGGTAATATTCTTGCTTTGTAAGAATGAGAACCTAAGTTCTATCCTCAGACACACATTTAAAAAAGAAGACGAAAAGTGTGTGGCAGGGCACTCGTGTAATCTCAGCGCTGGGGAGGCAGACCGGTGGATTCCTGGGGCTTGATGGTCATTTAGCCTAGTCTAAGCAGTGAGAAATTCAAGCCAGTGAGAAACTATGCCCTAAAGAGATGTGTGGTGCTCAAGAAATGCCACCCAAGGTTGTCCCCAATCCCCCTTATGTCCTTTCACACATGTGAAGTGCACCTGCATATGTGTACTCTCATTGAATTGCAAGTGCTATGCGTGCTTTCTTGCCCTCTCCCCCACCCCCCATTTCCACTGGAATGCTCCCAGAAACCAAAGGATTCCTCCCTGGAGCAAAGGGATTCTATGGGAATCTTTTCTTCTACAAAGCATTATAATCTCTTCATTGTTTTCTGGATATTCTTGGTCCTCCTAGATCATCTTTAATTTTTTTCCATTTGTGATCAAGACCCACCAGCACCCAATAGTTATCTACAGTCTTACTAAAAACAGCGCCATAATTAAGAAGAAAGATGTAGTCAACATTTGACCTCAACTGGAATCCCACACTGATGGGGACAGCCATGATAGAGGAGGTTATGGAAATGGAGTTGGGCGCTTCCAGTGTTTTCTGTGAAGTCTGTCAATTTAAAAATGTTGAAAAAATTAAAACACTAAATTAGTCATTCTAGGATGGTCCAAATGGAGCAGAGCAACAAGGTTTTCATGGTTAGAGGACCCAGGCTCAGTCTCTGATGTAACGATGTGGACATACAATGAATCCTTTCAGACATTCTGAATGACGGCAAGATTAAGGTTAGGGAGCCTTACTTCCCTAAATCACTTGAATATCTTTTCATAAAAAGAAAACTGTGGCATTCTCTTCTGAGTCCCACAAGCCTCTGAAGGGTTCTGCAGGATACGTAGGTTAGTTTTTCACTTAGTATTCAAGGCCTAAGGGTTTGTGAGCTCTCCCTCATTTAGTTTTCCATTTGGCACACACTGATCATGCCTTTAAAAAAATTAAAGTGACATGCATTGAGAAAAAGCTACTGGACCCTGAAAGTTGGTTAATATCAATTACATTCTAACATTTAACAGCCCATGCCTGGGTAACACAGCTTGTTTATTGTAAGTGCCCAGAGCCTGAAAGTTGGTTAATATCAATTACATCCTTGTGTCTAGTAGCCCATGCCTGGGTAACACAGCTAGTTTGTTGTAGGTGCTCATTGCCAAACAAACAGCTGCTTTGATTTAGTTGGTATCAACATTACTTTAACTACATTGACCCTATTCAAGGAGGTGATGAATAGCTGGCTGCCAGTCATGTTGATAAACGGTGACAGTCTCAGCATTCTGTCCTTAGAGCTGCCTGCTTCAGCCTCCATTATTTAAATTGCTAGTCATTTCAGCCATGTCATTAGCTGGAACTGCAGCAGGATAACACACAGGAACAGGGCCAGGGGACACTGTTAGCCCTTCTTATTGAGTGTCATATTCTGAGATAGGGACCAATATGCAAGAGAATGGAAGGCTTGGCTACTCAAGAATTCTTTGCAGTGTTCCTGGGGTGGTTTTGAGCTCACGTGCAATATTTATTTATTTATTTATTTATTTATTTATTTATTTATTTGTTTGTTTGTTTGTTTGTTTGTTTTTCATGTTAGACCAAAAGCATAGATAATGTCCTGGGCTTTAGAAATTTTGTTTTATTTTTAAATAGGAGTAGAAAATATCAAAGTATATTGCAGGCACTGTTATTCTTCCTCTTTAAAACCAGATGCAAAAGTGTATGAGAGAAGTTGGGTTGTGGGGATAAATAAAGTCATTGTCTACTCGCTTGAATTTGTATCACTGTCATTTTTACAAAAGCACATACTTTACTACATACAACCCCCATAGGAGAAGGCGCTGTCAGTCTTCATTCCTTGATTAAGACTCAAAGTTAATGCAGCCCATGCATTTTCAAATAGCAGATGCTTTCTTTTGATCTAAGACTATATACACAATCCATCTTGATCTGTTGGTCTTGGGAACCTCTTATAAAAGCATGGCCTCTGGCCAGTTGTTTCAAACTTTCAAGGAAAAGGATGGGGAGGCCTCTGTTTTAGATTTTTAAATAAAGACGTAGCATTTTTTTATGCAGGACATAATGGCACAGTCACTTCTCTGTTCCCATTTAGAAGACTTTATTTTGCAATTATAGTAACTTGACCCTTTGTGTATGAATTAGTAGGAATGGAAAAGTCTGATAACTTCCTTCGTTGCCAATATGATAAGCGAGTATGCATTGTGCAATTCATGTACTGTGTGAGTATGTGAGTGTGTGAGTCTGTGTGTGTGTGTGTGTGTATGTGTGTGTGTATGTGAGTGTGTGTGTATTCAAAGAAATAGAGATGGTGCCTATTTATTGAACCTTTTTTGTCTTGGGCAATTTGCTGTCAATGTTAGGTAGAATGTCTTTAGATGCAGTCATAGAAATCTAGCTGAACCTATTTGTGTTAAGATTTTAACTGTAGATGGAAGAAGGGCCATAGAAGAATTCACTGCAAGAAGCAGGACACCTCCTTGGTTTCTTACTGTGCCCTTTTAGGTATCGTTTTCTTTATAGACTATCCCTCCTGACTCCAATCTGGGCACTGGGATGCCCAGCATCCCTATATTGAAGTGTCTGAAGGTAGAAATGAGAAAGAACACCATCCTTATACATATCCTTTATTTTCTTAAGTGAAAGTAGAACTTCCTACAGCTGATTGGCCAGCATATCAAATCAAACTGTAAAGTAGTTCTATCAATGGGGCATAAAGTGACCATATTCATCGTATTAGAGCAAAGTTGTAAGCCCAAGGCTGGAGAGTACCTGCTTCCTGTTTTTGGGTAAGGATGTGAGCATTCAGTATCTGAACAGTCAGATCCAATGAAGAAGGAGGGGAGGGTGAAACAACAATAAGTGTGAATGTCACACTTTCATTTAATTCTTCCATCATCTGTCTATTCCAGAATGCTGGAACACATAGAGAGGTCTTACCCATGGCCTTAGAACTGATTATCCATCCCAGGAATGCTTTTAGTTGATGATTTGCTCTTCCACAGCTCCCTTTTCTGCCCCCCCCACCCCCTCTCATTCCTTTTTCAGTAAGAACAGGGCCCAGTGAAGAAGTGAAACTTTAGAGTCTCTGTTCATTACCAGTTGTTGTGGACTGTCAAACAATGTAAATCAAGGATACAAGGTAGAAGAGTCTAGAAGTTTCTCAGCTCTTTTGTAGTGGTACCCAGTATAGTTTCTGAACTGGCAACATTGGAATAAATGTTCTGTTCAGGCAGAATTATTTCCTCTCTCTATAAAGTTGCCTGCAACCAGATGCTTGAAGAATGCTATTAGACTTGGCAAAGAAGGACTTTCCAGTTGTGATTAAGACTGTGCACCATGAGTTTGATCACCCAGCTGGGCCTACCTGATCACATAACCTCTTAAGACTAGAGCCTTTCCCAGTTGCAGACTTGAAAGAGCCACTCTCACTGCTGACCTAAAAAGTTGACAAAGAACTGGATGAAGGGAGAGGTTGCCAAATGTAGGTAGCCTTCAGGAGTGGGATGGCTCTCAGGTGATAGGCGGTAGGGAAACAGTACTTTCAACAAAATTATGCCAACAGCCTTGTGGGTCAAGGACACAAACCAATGCCCCTTAGAGCCTCAGAATGGAATGTGGCTTGTTTTCACCTTGGCTGTAGCCAGGAGACCTGGGTCAGCCTTCTGCCAAGGCATATGTACTCTCTGATTTTATGTGACTGACTCCACCAAGAGGATCACGGCCAATCGAGACTCTCCTGAGCATCTCCTGTTGGTGGTAAGTGATGCATGTCATACAGAGTTGCTGAACTGATCAAGAACTGCCTGAAAGACTGTACAGGTAGAAGGCAACTATGAGCGTGTTTGCTTTCCCTTAGGACTGTCCCTACATATCAGTTTTTCTTCTATATCCTCTCACTGTGACAAACCATATGCATGAACACACAGCTCTGAGCTCTGATTAGAAGGGCCATTCAGAGTTGCTGATGTACAGACATAAGAAATTTTATGAGTACCTTTCTGGACTAGTTCAAGTAGCTCCTACCTTCCCCGTACCATGCCACTGAGGCATTGTTTGATGGCAGGACCTGTGCTGCTAGGGAACCCATGTTTTGTTATCTAATTACTTTCCTGTCTCCAGCTTTCCTCAAAGCTAAAGAAGGTCTCCCTGTCTCTACATAGGCACAGGTAGAGACTTGACACTTCTGGGGAGGGACAGGAGTTAGTGGGATGTCAACTATTCTGTCAATGACATGGACCATGGGAGGTAAAACATTGCATGTGACTATTGTTCCTGCTCTCCTTCAGATCTTCCCTTCTTCTCTCCAGGTTCCTGAAGTTGCCTTCCCAATAGTCTCACTGGGTATTTGCCTTTGATCTATCTCAGGCTCTGCATTCAAGCTGGCTAAGCTAGGAGAATCCTTGAAGTCCTGGGTTTTCAGGGCTCTGCCTTGCTGTCAGTTGGCAAGCAGATATGATGACTGATTAGTCACTGACAACCACAGTGAGAATGGCCACCCCAATGGAATGGGGAAGTGGTAAGTTAAAAGGCATCAAGGTCTATAATGAATTCATAAAACTGCCATATATGTCCCAAACGATAGACCTCCCAACTGGATAAATGAGAGACTAAGAGCATGCCTGTTTAAGCCATTGCTAATTTACCAAGGAATGAGTAGAACAGGGTAACTCACATATAGATTAACCTTATTGCAATGTACTGATACAGCTGGAATGCCTGGATGAATACTTTGATTTATAATGAGGATAAACATATTCTGGGGGTTACTTAAGCACATGATTTTTTACTTGGAGTGAAATAACTGGGGTTCCTGGGTTACACTCAGGAACTGTCTCTTCAGTCCTTTTGGGTTGTACTTTCTCAACTTAGGGTCTCTCTAGACTTTTCAAGTCCATAATTTTATGGCTTTAAAGTATTAAAAATAGACTTGCAGCTCTGTGAGGTAGTGATACTGCCTATGATTGCACTCAGAGATTTCCTTTCTTTTTTTTTTTTTTTCAAAATTTCAACTCAATTCTTCAACGAATTAGAGATTTCCTTTCTAACAAGATCACAAACTCATCTTACCTTATGTGTGCATTAAAACGTCTCAGGAAGTAGAAGCCCCTTGGGGCATTGTGCAAGTTGTTCATGTCCTTCACTGGGAAGTTCCCTGGAATAATGTTCATATAAGGTTGTCACCTGACAGTGATTCTTCGGTCTCCATCTTTCCATTTTCTGAATCCGACAGATTGGTATATATAATGAGACAGGACAAAGGACAGGGAGTTAAGCCTGGGGACAGTGTGAGCTCCCTCATTTGGTGTTGCCTGAAGAAGCTGCAATTGATGGTGTGATTTGGAATGGCATAAGCTTGCAGGTAATGAGCCCAGGACAGCTGGGTAGCCCAGATCTATGCCTTGACCTCTGCTGGTTAGGAGGTGTCAAACTTGGTCACAAACATATCAGCTTTGAGAAAGAGCCCAGCCACTACCCACTGGAAGAGTCAAGGGGTCATAGATTTGGTCTCTAGGCAGCATATATGCAGTTGCCTGGCAACTGAGAGAACAGTTTAGTCCTTGTATGATATTGTAAGAAATTTTATCCATCTTAAAAAAAAAAAAAGCTAGGAGCATAATTTAAATTTCTGAAGCAGAGTGTGGGTGTTCTCAAGTGGCAGAGCTTTATCGCACATCTAGTTAAGACTCTAACTGCGTAAACTTGATGCTGCTCAAGTTTTCCTGCATTAGGGATGCTATAAACAGAAAGAACTCTGCAGTGAGGCTGAATGAACAGCCCTTCATTGGGATGGAGTCAGTACCAAGTATTCGAAAATACAGCTATTAGTGTTCTAAAATGCAAGGACTGTTTTGTGTAGGAGATTCCCCAGGATAAGTAGTCTCTGTGTTGATGTAGCTGTTCAACTAGGATCCCTTTGCATGTTTTGACCATCACTGTACATACATTGGCCTTGTTGCCTCATGCTCACGAAATTGCTGCCAATGTTATTCTGTTCCATTAGCATTCAATACAAGATGAGAAAGAAGAGAATAACAGAGACGTTGCTGTGATTCTCCCCTCCCCCTTTGTGTGTGTGTGTGTGCATGTGTGTCTACGTGCGCACTCGCACATGCCTGCCTGCCTGTTTGTCTGCCTGTCTGTCTGCCTGTCTGTCTGTCTGCCTGTCTGCCTGCCTGTCTGTCTGTCTATCTGTCTGTGTGTTTCTGTCTCCAATTCTGTCTCTGTGTCTTGGTCTCTGTCTTCCATCATTCCTTAAAGTCTTAAAGATTTAAATGTGTTGAAGCGAAGCAGAATTAGTTCTTCACTGTACATTAGGTCTTTGATCCACCCACAGAAAATGAGGTACATTAGTATGAGTGAGGGATGGATAGTTGGCTACTCAAAAAGCCTTTCCCAGTACTGCTTAGGTTTCACATATCAGAATTTGTAGGCTTAGCCTCAAAATGTTTTTAGAACATTGACAGTTTTATCTGGGAATAGAGATATTTTACATTAAAAATGAAAACCTTCACAGCTCTTGAAACAGTTCAATGATCTGGTACTATGTGAGTTTTGTATACACAAGTCTCATGTATGAGCTCACAGGGTTGTCCTCTTCAGGTGGTTACTAAGTTCATGACACTCATCACTACCCCTTCAGCATATACTTGGCCCTCTTGGTTCACGACTATTCCTTTCTGGCTCCCACAGACATTTGCACCTATGAATGTTTGTCTAAATGCCCGAATTCACATATAAACACTGTGAAGCAAGAGTCCTGTAATCAACCAGATGTTCCATTATGCTCCAGTAATCCCACTGTCATGTTGTCTGTTCCTTGTCCCACATTTGTGCTTCTGCTGCTCTTTGGGTGTGTGCTTCTTTGTTTTATGCCCATACAATGCAATGGTTATGCATCTTTGGACATAATGCTGAAGTAATTCAAGATCTGGTAATGCTACTTACTATTTTGTGGTCTTGTCTTCCCAGCTAAGAGAGCAGGGAACCACTTCACATGGTTCATTTGAGAATTTGCATAGTGCTTATTTTAGCCAATAGTATTCTTGACGAAGATGATGATGCCTCTCTGTTAGTGTGCTAACTGTGTCAGTTCATGCTTGGAAGGGCCATTTTGGGAGGGGAAGCTCAGCATCTTCCATAGTTAGACTGCTCCTGCTCCTGCTCCTGCTCCTGCTCCTGCTCCTGCTCCTGCTCCTGCTCCTGCTCCTGCTCCTGCTCCTGCTCCTGCTCCTGCTCCTGCTCCTGCTCCTGCTCCTGCTCCTGCTCCTGCTCCTCCTGCTCCTCCTGCTCCTGCTCCTGCTCCTCCTGCTCCTGCTCCTGCTCCTGCTCCTGCTCCTGCTCCTGCTCCTGCTCCTGCTCCTCCTGCTCCTCCTGCTCCTGCTCCTGCTCCTGCTCCTGCTCCTGCTCCTGCTCCTGCTCCTGCTCCTGCTCCTGCTCCCGCTTGCACTTCCACTTGGGCTCCACTACGACTCCTGCTATATCCCCTGGATTATCTAGGAGAAGTTTGAGTAGCAGTGTTTGAGAGACAGGTTGAATGACTCTGCCTACTCCTTTCTAAATGGAATCAGTTCTACCAGGTTCATGCCTTGCGGTAATTTACCCAGCTTCCAAAAATTCACTTCTGCTCCCAAGATTGCACATTTCTATCTGACTGAGACCTTCCTGAATTTGTACTGTCAATGGCGGCAGATATTTTAGTTTGTGCCTGAGGATATAGGAGATAATTCTAATATCTCAAGTGACCTTGGAGATTTATCATTTTTGTTTTACAAAAGCCCTTTTATTCCTTTTATTTTACTTTTTTGTCTAGGCGTCATGAGGTCCACTCTTCTGTAGCAGCACTTGGAGAGGACAAGGTCAGGTTTGAGTTGTCTTGGAGAGACAAAGGCATGTTAAATTGGTGCTGGTTTTTTTTTTTTTTTCTGATTTTAATATTGGTCAAGTTGATCCCAGTAAGTTCAAAACCCAGGAATTTGTTAGAATCCCATGTTCTTATAATTTAATTTAAAACCATATGATCAGGCAAATATCTATATATCTATATACCTATATATCTATATCTGTCTATCTATCTGTCTATCTATCTATCTATCTATCTATCTATCTATCTATCTATCATCCCCTTATCCTCAGGCATAAATCACTGTGGTAAAGTTTGTGATAGTCAGCTTAGAATAGTCAACGAGAAGTTGAAAGATTTTAATCCATAAATTCTTTGCAATGCCTAACAGTATACTTGACAAAACATATAAATAAGATTATGCTATGTTTTATACTATGTTATATTTATGTTCACTGCAGCATTGCTAATACTGAGAAATTTAAAATATATTAAGCTCTCATTAAAAGGGACTAGTTAAATACAGGACAATGTGCCTACATACTGCAGGCTACACACTACACTACATGTGCTATCCTGTAGACCATACATTTTTGTAAATTGGTACTAAAAACATCAAGAATGTGGCAGAGAGGTATATTATACAGATGGGCATGACATGTATAGTAATGCTTTCTCTGAGAAACATGTCCTGTGGAAGTTACAGACACAGGTTACAAAATGAGTTTGCTGGGACTCTAATCCTGGCTGTCAGTGAGCCATATGTTCAAGCAAGTCTATGGATTTCTCTAGGCTTTTGTTGTTTCCTGTGTAAAGGGAAGTTGTTATGTTTCCTCCAATAAAATCATTGTAAAAATTAAACAAGTTACTGCTGGGCATGACGGTACGTATCTGTGACCCCATCATTGCAGAGTTCAAGGCAGGAAGACCATACACACATTCAAGGATAGTCTAGGTTACATTGCAATACCTTTCTCAGAATAAAACAATTTGTATATACATTCCATCTTTCAGAAATATTAGCTGTTATTAGCAGCAGTGTACAGACAAAATACAGAAACAGCTTACATAAATTTAAAAGATGTCTTAGGCTTCTGGAATCTGGTGTGGGACTTTGACATACATGAAATTCCTTGGATATGTATTTTGTAATGTAGATGTGTTTTGAAAAGTTGTAGCTGTGGGAAGCGACAACTGACTAATAGTCTAAGTATATGAGAGGGGCACAGAGGTCCCTTACTGTGACTGAGCTTGAGCAATGCACATATCAAGCACATAAACTGAATCTAGGGGAATCCAGGCAAGGTACCATATACCCTCTAAATGCTTCAGAACCTAGAATCTCTATGCTCTATTCCAAGTTATTCTACCACTTTGTCACCTTCAGCTCATCTCCCCTAACAGTAAGACTGGTGTTTGATCCAGATTTTATTTGGTTATGGGACAACTGCTGTGACACTAATTATTGTCCAGTAAAGAATATGAGTGGAATATTAAGATTACTACTTGGAGATGGGGTGCTACATTCAGAGATGAGCATTCTTGAGGGAGACAGCGCTCATGCAGCAACAAGGGAAGTGAGCATTCAGAGAGGACTCTTAGGATCCAAGAAAACATGGCCTCCAGTCTGAATCTTAGCTGAGGAAGGTAATGGCTGCCTACTGTTACATAGACAAAGAGGCAGGCAGCAAGTAAGAATGGTGATTGATGTCAGTGGCCTTCCATCTAGAACATAACTGTCCACACACATTGGTGACAGTGGTTGTGTTTTGCAGGTTCATATAATTCTGAAGGCGAAACATCAAGCAAGAAATCAGAATTCTTGTCATTAGTCCCACACCTGGGCCACAAGGCTATGCCTGGGCATGAACTTTTCTTGCACCTGGGGAGGAGGTGATGACTTGCAGCATGTGCTATGACTCCTAATCAAGAGCACAGACAGATAAAAGGCCCCATTTGTAGCAGCAGGCTACCATGGGAAGTCAGCTCCCATCTGAGGCTACGTTCCTTTGGCTGTTAGGACTACATTCCAAGATATAGAGATGTATCTCCCAGGGTCCAGTTTTACTATTGCTTACAGTGGAGACAGACAGCTTTCTTTCCAGCTACTGTAAAGGCCAGAGCTACCCAGCCCGTTAAGTGTTCCACACCTGACAGCTCATATCTCCTTGCTGTCAAGACAGTTGTCTATTTTCTCAGTTGAAGCAGGTTGATGGACTCAAAAATCCCTCGAAACATTTAAAGTCTGTGTATCCTCCAGTTTCAAGGAGAGTGTGTATATGTTTACAAATGTAAATGTTCCTTTGATTGGATAATTTTAAAAGCAGGATAAAATATATAGAGATTCTTTCAAAATAAGTACAAGTAGAGCCCCCACAATTAGCCGACTCTCTTCATTTTGAAGATATTCAAGGTGTTTCACTGCTTTCTGTGGGGGAAAAAAAAGAATAAACAGCTTCATTGAACAAAATATCTTTCATTATATGAGGAAAGCAAAGCCTTCTCTCTCCCTTTGAACCATTCAGGCATGAATTAAGTTTCCTGTGCCCAGGACAGAATCCAGGGTCATGTCCAAATGAGTATGTACACTGTGACAAGCTCACAGCCACTCACGTCCACATATGTATGCAAAGTTAGCAATATGTAATAAAAGTGAAACAAAATGTGCTTCATAATGAATGCCAGGCTAACTCTAAAAGGTATGTGAGGCTTATGTATAAGTAAATTCTTCCAACAGCCTCAAAGCATAGACTTTTTATGTTTATAATATCAAAGAACTTGCTGAGGGAGGTTATTCTTCAGCTAGCACTGTTTTTACCTACCACCATTAGGTTTATTAAGTTCTCTGACCCAAAAGTCTTTCCCAAAGCTTAGAGTTGACTTAAATCTTGGTCACAAGTTTTTTTTTCTCACCATTTTTTCAGTCTAGAGCTGTGAGAGGAAACCATTCTTTGAAGGTAAACTATGTTGAAATGGATTTGTTTTGCTGTGTGTGTGTGTGTGTGTGTGTGTGTGTGTGTGTGTGTGTGAGAGAGAGAGAGAGAGAGTGTGTGTGTGTGTTTGTGTGTGTGTGTGTGTATGCCCATGTGTGAGCATGTGTATGTGTGTGTATTTGTGTGTGTGTGTACCTGTGCGTGCCCATGTTTGTATGTGCCCATATGTGTGTGCCCATGTGTGCATGTTTGTGCATGTGTGTGGGTGTCTTCCTTGATTGCTCTTTATTTGACTTTTGAAACAGTCTCTCAATGAATATGGTAATCACTGTTTGTGTTACAGACAGTATGTAATACCAGATTTTTAGTGTGGGTCCTAGAGAGCTGAACTCAGTTCTTTATGTTTGCATGTCAAAGACTTTACCTGATGAGCCATTTCTAAATATGATGAAAACCCAATAGAGCAATAACCAGCCCAAACCATGAAAACAAAATAAAACACCAACCAAAAAGAAAAGCAAACAATAATGACCCCCCCCAAAAAACCAACACAAAATTGTAACCAAATAAAAGACATAAGAAAACTGTGTAGTCCATTGTATATTGGTCAACTACTGAACATGAGGTCTGCCCTGGATAGTTGACATATCTAGTGTTACTCCATCAGAGAAAACTGATTTTCTCTCTAGCAGCAGGTATAAGTGTCAGTTGTTAACCTTTACCCAAGTTGCTAGGTTTTCGTTAATTTATTCATTTAATTAAAAAAAATATCAAAATCAAAAATAATAAGATAGAGGAAAAGTGATCACATTAAAGTTGGACAAGACAAACCAATGGAAGGAAAAGAGCCCAAGAAAAGGGACAGGAATCAGCAACCCACTTGTTTACACACCCAGGAACCCCCTACAAAACAGTAGCTACTATCAAGAACCTGGTGCAGGCCCTGTGCTTGCTGCTTTTGTCTCGGTATGTTCATATGAAACTTGGTGTCCTCCATACCTTCTGGCTCTTTCCCCATCCTGTTCCATGGGATTCTCTGAGCTCTGAGGGGAGGGATTTGATGAAGTTATCCCATTTAGGGTGGGGTATTTCCAGGTCTCGCACTCTCTGTGTAATGTCCAGCTGTGGGTCTCAATATTTGTTCCCAATACTGCAGTAGGAAGTGATTCTGAAGATGGCTGAACAAGGCACTATTATATGAGTATAACAGAATGTCATTAAGAATCATTTTATCATATATACATTCTTTTTTAAAGACTAATATTATTTGAGTTTACTGTAGGTACCTGGGCTATCTAGTCTCAGATTCTTGGTCACTTACACCCTGTCAGGAATGGCTTCCATCTTGTGGAACCATCTTTAAGTCAACTCAGTTATTGGTTGGTCACTCCTACAAGCTTTTTGCCACTACTGCCCTAGTATATCTTACAGGTAGTAGACTTTTGTAGATAAACGGTTGGTATTTTCATTTCTTCTCTTTTGATAGCATGCAGATTACTTTCCTGTACCAAAAACACTGGGATGTGTGGACGAAGGGTTTAAGTGGGTGCCAGCTAAGCATCTCCGTGTTCAATGAATTGTGCTAACGTTGTCTTTAGCAGTGTGGCCTGATTGTCAGTTTATGGAGAGCAAACTATAGTCTTGGCAACTAGTGTGGCTAGTGTGGCTAGTGTGGCTAGTGTGGCTAGTGTGGCTAGTGTGGCTAGTGTGGGGATCCCCATCAGGCACTTTTGGCCAACAACTCTATTAGATGTAATCCAATTCTGGCACTGGAGGCTTCATTTGGTGACAAGAAATGGCCCGTTGGGACTCTATCTTCCTCATAATTTGGCAATTTCATTTAGATTGCCTTCATATATATGTACATTTTAGGAAGTTCCTACATACTACACTACTTTAGCTGTCTTTGCCCGTATCCTCTCCCACAACCCTCCTTTCCCACTTGACCTTCCTTTTCCAGTGCCTTGCCCCATCCATTTATAGCTATTCCATTTCCCTTTCCCAGGGAGATCTTTCTGCCCCTTCTCCATTACTCCATACCTACCCTCCATGGTTCCATGGATTATAGCTTGATTATCACTGACTTCACAGCTAATATACACATACAAGTGAATGTTGGGGATTGCTTCTAATGCTATGAATTAACCTGTCCTCCCAAATCAGGAATCTGCATGTCTAAACAAACACGGGAGATCTTTCTCCCTAGTTGGTTTTTGATTGTTTAATAAAGAGCCAATGGCCAATATATGGGCAGATAGAATGAGGTGGGACTTGGAAATTTGTGTGAGCTAGGAACCAGGAGAGAGGAAGGAAGGAGAGATCGCCATGATAGGGAAGAAGAAAGACCAGATATAAAGGCCTGCTGACATGTGAGAATCAGGGAAAGTGGTCATGTGAAACACTTCCCTAATTGTGTTTGGGGTAGCAGAAATTAAATATAAATTTTAAAAGATGTTATATTAACTCAGGAATACTGGATGGGAGTGTTTGCTGGCAGCAAGAAGTATTAAAACTGCCCAACCTTTGAGATAGTCAAAGCATATTTGTGTGTGTATATGTGTGTGTGTTTGTGTATGTGTTCCTTTCGTGAATCCAGAGTGCTCCTGGGCAGGTAAATTGCTTTAAATATTTTTTTTCAGCCATTTGAGTTTCCTCTATTGAGAATTCTATGTTTAGATATGTATTTCATTTTTAATTGGGTTATTTGTTTTCTTGGTATCTAGTTTTTTTGAGTTTGTTATATATTTTGGATATTAGCCCTTTATCAGACATGTAGTTGGTAAAAATCTCCCATTCTGCTGGCTACCACTTTGTTCAAAAGATGATCTCCTTTACTATGTAGAAGCTTTTCAGTTCTATGATGTTCCATTTATTCATTGTTCTAAGTCATGTCTGTGCTGCTAAAGCAACCCTGAATAATGAAAGAACTGTTGGAGATATCACTATCCCTGAACTTAAGTTGTATTATAGAGCTGTTGTAATGAAAACAGACAGCATGGTTTTGGCACAAAAACAGACATGTTAATTGACAGAATAGAATTCCAAGACCCAGATATAAATACACACACACACACACACACACACACACACACACACACACACACACACACGGAAAAAAAGACAGCATCTTCTACAGATGGTGTTGCCCAAACTGGATGGCTACACATAAAAGAATACAAATAATTCCATACTTATCATCCTTCATGAAATGTAAGTCCCAGAGGATCAAAGATTCCATACACTGAATGTAATAGAAGAGAAAGTGGGGGATAGCCTGGATCTCATTAGCACAGGAAAAGACTTTCTGAACAGAACACTATTTAAACTTCTAAAAACCAGGTATGAAGTTACATGTACAGTTCTTAGATAAATATTAAGCAAGAACACACTTACAAATTAAATGCAATCAAAATGTCAAAGCTAAGTTCAAATTAGCAATATTAATTTAACATAATAAATAATATTGTTTGGGTTAACAGAATCACCTCTGGAAATATCAGTATGGAGACGTCTGTTATGTCAAAGGTTTCAGGAAGCTCATCATATCTATATTATTTAGAGCTGGGAGGTGACTGAATTTCCCTTACACATCAGCCTATTATTAACCAAATGGTTCATTTGTTTCCACACTGCCTGGGAATTAGGTGCAGGAACAAATCACACCTCTCAATGCAAACATAAACCAAAAAAATGTCAAGTGTCCATGTCTCAGGTGTCATGCATCTGTTTTAGCACATACCTGGAACTTACCTAATCCTATTAAATAACTACAAACTTTCAAAGGCCCATCAGAAATATTGAGAGATCTGAGCATGCTGATATATTCCTGTATGCACTTGTTAGGCTCAGGCAAAAGAACTATTAGTTCAAGGTTAGTGTGGGTTACATACTGAGTTCTAGGAGAGCCTGAGCTTCATATTAAGACTTATTTTCCAAATAAAACCAGAACCCAAAACAAAGTAAAAACAAAAAATTCAAGACATGCAAGAACACGTGTAAAGACTTCACTCTGAAATGATGTGTCTTAGTATTCCTCTGTGGACAAGTCAGCTGTTCCCGTTGCTAGGAGTGTTATTTTGATGGGGCTCTGCATGGCTCCCTCACGCTCTGCACAGAGGGCATTGTTTGAAGTTCTCCCTGAGAACCTTTTGTAGGGAGCACTCCTGCTAGCTCAGCCTCTTACTTGGCCCCATGTTCCTCCAGCACACCCATTACTTCAGCGTCATGGCTTCTTTGCTTTTGTCTGTTTCCAATATTAAATGGAAGTTCAGCTGACAGTAGGCGTGGACTTACATATTACAGAATTCCCACTGCCTCACATAGGAGCTGACAAAGATCTGTTGAACCAATGTTCTTTTTGTTATTACTCCAAGTGTAGTTTACTTGTGAGAGGCCCATTTAAAACCACTCCAAGCCAAGTCTGCTTGTAATCCTCTCACTGAAACACCTCCAGTCCTTACCAAGGCCCATTCTGCAGGCTACTATAGAGAGACATTTTTCCCCTTTTTCATGTGTGTGTTTGTGTGTTTTGTGCATATATGCATGTCTATGCACATATGCCACGGAGCATGTATATAGATAGGTCAGAGGACAACCTCAGGTAATAGTCTATGCTTCCTCCTTGTTTCAGAAAGGGTTTCTTTATTGTATACTGCTATATATGCTAAGCTAGTGGCACTACAGACTTTCAGAGCCTCTCCTATCTCTGCTCACATCGTATCAAAAGAACACTAGGATTGGAGATGTGCCCTCCCACGTCCTGCTTTACATGGGTGCTGGGGATTCAAACTGTGGTCCTCACATTTGTGTAGCAAGTACTTTATATTCCAAAGCACATCCCCAGTCCTGGATAGCTTTTCTTCCTTTGTTCTTCCCAACGAGGCCTTGAGGCCCCCAGGGATGGCATCTATGTTTGAGAAATCTCTAGAGGCCTCCAGCATACCATGACTGTGGAAGTGCAGTCAGACATGCACATCAGCAGAGAAACTGTACGACCCTTGGTCCTTAATAGCCTTTGCTTCTGCCCCCCAATATTGTGCCAGTAACCAACAGGATAGGAACTTGATGAAGGCCAGTGGATAGACAGCAGGGGATATAAGAAGACACCATGAGCTTCAGGACTGAATTTCCTCTGGGGCAGCCTGAGGGCAATTCTAAACAGCAGTAAAAGAAATTTATTTTATTTCATTTGAGACTTGAGCCTCCCTGTCATGTGTCAGGTGGTTTTCCCCCTCTATGTAGATAGATGTTACATGTCTACATGGGAAAAACATTGCTTTGATAGGGAGGACAGATGCAAGGAAAGGAAAACACACAGGGATTTTCATCCAGCCAGTCATCTATTATTCTTCTCATTCATTAATTCTTCCTTCAGATATGAAGTACTATCTGCTTGCTAGTAGGTTTTGAAATAATCTTATGCTAGTGGTGTAGTCCCGGTGGGAGAGAGAGATACAAACATAGCACAAGAAAAGAAAAAGTGTTGTAGTGTCAGAGCACACATGGGCTATGCTTTAATGAGAGATAGGTTAAATAAACAAAACCCTTCTTTCTTAGATGCTCAGCTAAAGACCCACACATTCTTAGGGTTCATTGTGTGGGCCTTTACCTGGGGTCAGTGGCCAGAAACTAGCATCTGTGCTGGGTCTAAAGGTGGCATCAGTATAGTAATAACTGGGGTGGGCATGAAGGCTTACAAGGGTAATTCTACCTATGGGTTTAAGAAAGAAGGGTTTTCTTTATTTCTTTTGTATCCTTAGAAGGGGGCTGTGGCTGTGCCTTGAGGGACAGTAGGTCACTCACTGACAGGAGCATGGCACTGGGGACAGGCCTTTTCTTCAGTTCAGATGTGCCAACATGGGTTCCTCGTAGGGGACCAGTGCAGGGGAGGAGAACAGCTCTCCTCAGAGTTCTACAGTAAGTATCTGTGGATGTGAGTCACACATCCAAAACATTTGCTGCTTCGAAGCAAAAGCTTGTTATGTTTAAAAGGTTAATAGTATATAAAGAACCAGCTAAGATAATTCTTAGCTGATATGACTATTAATGTTTCCATCAATTAATGATCTGTATATTAGTAGTGTGTGTCAGTCTTTAAACCACCTTATCACATTGAATCAGATACCATTTTTGCAAGAAAAAAAGAGATAATTTACTGGTAAAACATTACAAATCACACCGAGTTGACATCGCTCAATTACAGCCACATTACTGAATTACACGTGTTCAGCTCAGAGCTGAGGGAATTTATTAGCACAGCCTCCATTAGAGCTAATAGGAAGTTCAGTTCCAAAGTCCGTGGAGAACTTAGAATATTCTGCAAGAGGTCCTTTTCCTTTGGGACTGTCCTCAGGCATGTCTAGGCAGGTTGTGAGGACTTTATTGCTCACCAGATTAGGGAAGCCACACCAATGATGTTTATTCCTGCAGGTGATGACATCAAGTGCCTGGTGGGTGGCAGAATTATGTTCAGACTTGCCTTTTCCAGCCTCCTGATGGATGACCCCCTCCTCAGCCAGAGGGACACCAAGGAGCGCCCCATCCCAGGCTTTGCTTACCTGCAGTTTAGTCTCATTATCAGACATTATGTTCACTGCCCACAGCCACCTCTGCTTATTGATTTGGGACCTGGGCCATTTTCTAATTGTTTCCTTCAAATTGGGTTTGCTCTGGATTGCTGACTCTCAATTGAGTAATTTCTCTCCTCCGTATTATGCCCTTCCTTCCCCTCCCTCATTAATTTCCTGAGTGGCCAGAGAATCTGCGGGCCTGACACACACAGACATCAGCTCATACCAAGGCCACATGAGCTGTGGCAGCTTACAAATAAAAAGACAAACTTGGAACTCTAGGGTACATTGAGAAAAAAAAAAAAAAAAGAAGAGTCATCAACTCCCCTTTCCTCCCAGAGCATATTTGTGTGAGTGCATCGTGTGTGTTATTTAAGTTAGAGCTTCTCAGGAGGCATGGCCGGATGAGGAATTCAATGCGTCACCTTCTATTTGAGATCTCTTCTGTACCTTTCAGTTTCCCCAGCCGCTACTCACTTTTCAGGATGGATTCAAGAATCAGTGTTTCTCTGCAGAAAATGGGGAAGGGGCAGCCCAGTACTTCTTGTCCTCTTTGCCTTCCTTCACAATTACCAGTGTTCTCTGGGTAATAGAATGTAGCCCACAGCCCCCACAACTCCCCACCCCGATACCAAAGCAGTAACAATATGATTGGTACGAATTTCCTAAGTACTCTGCGGTTATTGGCTTTGGAGCTCCTATCTGGTAACAGAAGGCAGCCTGCTCTAAACAGTCCGAAACAGTGGCCTTCAGGCTGTGACTTGTTTGCTTCATTTTAAATTCGAGACCAGAGACAGACGAGACACCCACCTGCCCAGTACTACCTGTGAGGCACTGAGTGCTGTGTGACTTCTCAGGGCAGCACCTATAAACATGTGCAAGTGGCTTGGGCAGACATCGTCATACTGAGTCCAAGTTAGAAAAACCAGGCCCCAAACTTACCAAACACACCCGACTAACAAAGGAAGTAGCATTTTCTCCCAGATAACATAAAATAAAACAGAACTATTGATAAATTACTGCTGTATCTACAGCCTCACCAACATGTCATCTGACTCATGGGGCATCTGTCCAGGGATCAAGAGAAAACTCCTCGGGTGTCAGTTCAGTATGGTCCCCACTGTTGGAGGGGCCTGCTTGGGTTGTGATTATGTCATAATCATTCCAGCTGTTTGTCCATCTATAGGGACCTTGTTTGTCCACCATGTCCTGGAAGATCCAGTGCAGATGCTGCTTGCTTCACTCCCAGGCCTAGGCCTGCTGCCAGACTCTGCCTTGACTGTCTCATCTAACCACCTATAGTGACTCTCTTGACAGATATATTGCTCTCAATCTTGCCTTCAATAAGACCTTCTTGAACTGTGACCCTTTTAACTCTGTGAACTGATTCAATCTTCTGGAATCCATAGCCACTATGGCTCAAGATCTCCAAACCAAGATCCAGATAAGGATCTCCAAGCCTCAAGATAAGGGTCACTGGTGAGCCTTCCAATTCCGGATTGTAGTTCATTCCAAATATTGTCAAGTTGACAACCAGGAATAGCCACTACACCAGGTGTCCTACTTTGCTTCTCTATTGCTGGGATAACACACAAGAATCAAAAGCAACTTGGAAGAGGAAATAGTTTACTTGGCTCATACTTCCAAACCCCATTCTGTCTTTGTGAGAAGTTAGGGTAGGAATTAAAGGCAGGAATTTAGAGGCAAAACCTGAAACAGAGGCCATGAAGGAGTGCTACTTACTGGCTTGGTCCTCATGACTTAGTAAGCCTGCTTTCTTATCCAACTCAGGGCCACTTGCCCAGGGGTGGTTCCACCTATATAGTCAGTCAAGAAAATGCCTCCAGAGATGTTACCACAGACCTATCTGATGGAGGCAATGCCTCAGCTGAGGTTTCCTCTTCCCAGGTGACTTCTAGTTTGTGTCAAGTTGACACAAACTAACCTACATACTTGGTAAACTGACATAGCTCATGGATTTATTGGTTCTGAATGAACTCTGACATCACAGAAGACAGAAACATATCCATTAATGTTTGTTACATAGTTTGCTCAACGTGGTATGCTCGTGGCAGGGTGGGTTTTGGGACAGACATAAAAGCTAACAATCACTTTTTCCCAAATAGAAGGTTGACTAGCAGCTCCAGTTGTAATTAGCCTCTCAGTAGATGGCAGAGCCTGGGAACCTTTTGTAATCCATGGTTGCTCTGTGCATAGAGCTAACAATTTAATGTAGCAAAGTACCGCTGAAAAGGCTGCTCCTGCCCTGGTGCCACTGTGTGACAAACTGAGCGCAGAAACAGAGAGGAAGGTTTATAAATCCATATAATTGAACAGAATGCATTTGTCTACTGAATGTGACAACAGATTTGGACATTTACGTTGAATGCTTTTATTTTTCATCTGTTTTTCCAGAGACTCATTTCCTTTACATTTTTAAATGTAACTTTTTTGTTTTGAAATTATAATGTGATTGCATAATTCTCCCTTTCTTTCTTCCCTTTTAACCCTTACATATGCTCCTTCATGTCTTTCCTTTTAAGATTCTTGATATATGTATACATGTAAACACATATATACATATATATGCACTACACATATGGATGAATGCTGCTTATTGGCTTGGTCCTCATGCTATTCTCAGTCTGCTTTCTTATACAGCTCAGGACCATTTGCCCAGTGGTAACACCACTCAGAGTGGGCTGAATCATTAATCATTTATATATTATTATATATTTGAGTGTAATCATATCAATTATAAGTATATGTATTTATGTATGTATTTATGTATGTATGTATTGTATGTATGTATGTATGTATAATACATAAATACATAACACAACTAAATACATTAATACAACCTCAGTCCATACAACATTGCCTCTATGTGACTGACCACTTAGTAATGGAGAATCAGTCAGAGAGGCTCCTCCCTTTGCACTTTTGTAAGAGTATCTTTTTGTGGCAGACTTGGAATGTGTGTGAGGTGAGGTGTGTGTATGTGTATGCACATGGGCTTTGAGACTTCATCATAGAGTGCACAACAGTGTTGTATTTAAATTTAAAAGATAAGGCCCAAGATTGGCCTGCCATATCTTTCAGTATGAGCCTTAGAGGAGATATTGCTTGGGCTAGTACTGGTCACGAGGTTTGTACTCTTTATTCTGAGACTGTAAGGACTCAGGGTGCTTTGGCGTGTTAGAGAGAGAGCTTCAGACCACTGCATCAACTAACTTTGGCATCTCTGGGAAAATGTCAAGTGAGGTACGTGGGATATAATTGGGATAACTTAGGATAAAGTCAATAAATGATGTGTGATGCCTCAGGACCATTCATATACATCTTAAGTCATAAGGAGTGTGAGGATGCAAAATATAAGAGTAATACTATTTAGTATGGATACTCATAACGCTCTCTCTGCACTGGGGTTTGAAGAAAAGCTATATTTAGGCTCTAAGATGACATACTTCTCCTTGCCTTCTCAGGCTTTTATCTTTTGATGGTATATGGAAATTACCAGAGCCTTTGTATGGAGAGCAGCTCCACAGAGCAGATGTGCTTCTCACCCATCATTACATGCAGTATAACTTCTGCCTTGCCTCATGAATTTTGACTCTACTTTGGAAAAAGGGTCACACACAACTCCTTGATAAATTTTCCCAGACTAGCTTCCAAAAACTGTGTACAGAAGGGCTTTAGCCATTTTCCACCTCTTTGCATGTGTTATATTTCTTTTTTGGTTTGAGATTTGCATAATTATTATTCATACAACAAACATCTATCAAAAACATCTTGAGGGCCCGTCATTTGTTAAATATGCAACTTGAAGGGAAAAAATGCAAGTGTTTTAGTCGGTGAAACATAGAAGCTAAAAATAACCCAAGAAGAAGAAGAAGAAGAAGAGGCAAAGATACCTGCAGAGCAGCAGGGGTCTGGCAATGGCAGAAAAGTCTCATTCTGTCAACATCCTTGCCATAGTAACATCCTCTCCTCCATTTCCTCAGAGAGAGACATTTTCATAGTTATGTGTCTGTATAGGTATGCCATGTGTGGTTGTGGCTCTGTGTGTGTGTGTGTGTGTGTGTGTGTGTGTGTGTGTGTGTGTGTGCATTATGCTTGCAGAAGCCAGCTGTATTAGATGCCCTGGATCTGGAGGTATGCATGGTTATGAGCATGCTTGCATGTGAACCTAGGTCTTCTGCAAGAACAGTACTCACTCCTAACCACAGAGTCACCTTTCCAGTCCCTCCGTCATAGATTTCTAAAGTGTACTTTTTATAGTTTAAGCTTTGAGATTGGGGTATATTGAAATTGTGATCACATAATCACCATAGTTAGCTAAGTTGGAACAAAGTTGCAGTGTCCTGTGTGTATAACAACATCAAAAGGCTGAGCATCTGGTCCCTGAAAGGATGCCAATTATTTGTTTGTGAAACTGGATAATTTGCTGTATGTAATAGATTGGGTATCAATATTTAGCTTTGCCTTTTATAGGGTTAAGAATATTTTTCTTTACATCTTAGGTTCATGGCTGAGGATTCTATACCAAAAGTTACACATTTATTTAATTTTTGTGAGGTATAGCAGCTTCCAGTAAGGAAATAAATACCCCTAGGGTAACCTGTGTAGTGAGTGTTATGCTAGATTTGCTTAAGAAGTAGGTATTCAAGGAGTGGCATGATGAGGCAAGCTGTTTATGATCTGAGGTACACTGTGGGGAACTTAACAGGGCCATTTGTCTGTTCAGTGTCTTCCTGTCCACATGTCTTTAGTGGTAAGAGGTCCTCGGGGGACTTGTCTTACATGAGAGTGCATGGCCTTTTCAGGGAATAGTAAGAATGTCCTCTCTCGCTTTCATGAGATGCTTCAGGGAAGAAGGTTAGAGTAAAGGGAGCTGCCTGCTCCAGTGTGTTTTCAAATGTCAAGGTGCCAAGAAGAGTGCATTCTTAGGTCCACCACCTCGATACCTAGTATGTTGTGTATGGCTTCGATTTTCTAGATATTTCTAAGTCAGGAGACTTCATAATTGGTGCTTTGATGTACTTTTACATCACAGTAAAATAAATCACAAAATGATGTGTATCCCATTAAGTAAAAATAACATGGATTGGTAGATTCAGATGTTCTGAGCCCATTCTGATATCAAGTTCCCCATCTCACATGCGTGGTCCCATGGTTCACCTGTGCTACTTACATGCAGAGTCTCACAATCCTTCCATTACACTTACATATGTGGCCTCACTGCCCATTCATCATGTGTACATGTGTGATCTCCTTAGTCACCCATTATCCTTCCATGTTTAACATATAGTCGGACTATCCACTCATCATTCTTACATGTGTGATCACATTATCCAGCCATCATACTTATATACTTTGCCATACTGTCTACCCATCAGCCTTGCATGCATGGCCTCATTGTCCCTGAAAATAATGGCCTCATTTTGGGTGAAAGCCTTGTTCCAACTGTAGTTACAAAATGGTAGTTCTCTAAGTCTTTATTCTTTTTAATTTATTACATGGAATAATAATTCAGGAAGAACTTATTAAGCATCTGGTTACCCTGAAATCAAGATCATTGTTAGAATATTTGTTTCTTTAATACATTTTAATTTTCAGGTGAATGAGTCATAAGATAAAAGTTGCAATCAATGTGTTTTTTTCCTTGAATTTTTAATTTTCCAGCATGAATAAATGTTTTGACTCATTTTGTCTTTAATCTTTCAAATTCCTCCAATTTCCCATTTTAGACCAGCAGAAATTTCTTATCAGCCACCACCACCACCACAACCATCACCATCACAACCACCACTATTTTTAATTGTTTAAAGTGTATCAATAAAATGTCAAAACTAATCAGGATGGTGCCCTTTCTGAGCCCACATGCACATGGTGCACAGACATATATGCAGACAAAACACTCATATACATATCAACTGTTAACTGATAGTTTTGTTTCTTCTGTGTCTCTACTTCTCTCCATTCTCCTCTTTCTTATGACTTCCTCTCTACATATTCAGGTTCCAACTTCATTAGTCTTCAACTTCTGTCCTTCTAGCACAACAGAATGTCCCAGGTAGGACATGGTACTCTTCTGTTTGACTTGCTTTGTTTATTAAGGTCTTTAGTACAGAGACTGCATAGTGTAATGCTGCCTAAACAGAACGGAGTTCATCTTCATTCATGTAGCAGCCTGGTATTGTTGCTCCTGGCAATGGAGCGTTCCTCTTGGGATGATTTAGGAATCCAGGTTTTTCTCATTTTGTGTTTCTGCCTTCCCCTAGGCCCATGATGCTATTTGCATCTAGATAGCAGAAGGGGAAGAAAGAGAAGGAAGGCACATGCATTTTGTAAGAGAATTAACTTTAATTGGCACAGATGCCATTAGCCTGAGCTCAAGGATGTCGCCACATAGTGGGTCTGTTCAATAAGAGTGAGTATCTGGGAAAAAAGAAAATATGAACTTTGGTGACTAGTCTTTCTTATATACTCAAGACCCTCAAATGCTTCTTGAATTCTCATCAACATGATTCCCTTTGCTATGTTTTAAGAGGATTATTTTACTTTATTATATAAATTTTCTAATTTCAGAAAAAACAAAAGAAAACAAAAAACCCCAAACCAAGACCTATGGGGCCGTGAAAGGCAGCCTGTTTTGGTTGAATGAGGCTTGCTCCAGTGACCTAGTAGAGACCCAGTAGGAAACTCTACAAGGGACAGAACATTGAGCCATGTTCGCAGAGACAGGTGCCTGACACCACAGAGCCCTCAACTCCATAATTGGAGTCACACAATGTCCCAAGCTTCTGGCATTCTGGCTAGACTCCACCCCCACAGTTACCTGACTATATAGCCAGGTATGCTCCTCCCCACAGTTACCTGGTAACAGCAAGGTAGCCCAGCCCACTATAAAAGGGGCTTCTTGGCCCCTTACTCTCTTTAAGCTCTCACCTTTCTTACCTTTCTTACTCTCATCTCTAACCCTCCTTCTCTCTTTCCCTTTACCCCTCTCTCCACGTGGCCATGGTTGGTCTCTCTCTTTCTTTTACCTTCTCTATTTCTCTCTGCTTTTCTACAATAAAGCTCTAAAATCGTAGACTGTTGCTGCTCTTCAAGGCCCGTTTGTGCTTGAACAATGGGATTGGCTTTCCCCTAAAGAGCCACATCTAACCTCCCCCACCTCCCCACCCCAGAAGACCTTCCTGCGCTCCAGCCTCGGACCAGATCAAGGAGTCTCACCTGTGTGGAAACCACCCAGAGCCCCATCTCTCCCTGCCCTCTCCTCCCTTCAGCCCCAGGGCTGATCAAGCCGTGCCCTCAGCCTCCATTTTGTTCTCAGCTCTTCTGTAGCATCCAGCAGTGTCTGGGATGCCTGAGACTGAGAATCTCTTATCTTTGGCCTCCATGAGGCCCAGAGACCAAGGACTGCACCTTGTCCACACCCTGTGGGCTGGGTCCATAGCTTCCCACAGCCAGACACCCAGCCGGGGCCGCGTGGAAAGTGTGGGACAGTCCTCCATTGTTTGCCTGCCCAGAGCACTGGAACTCTGGCAGGACATGAGTTTTCTCCCACTACCTTTATTCCCCTACACCCAATAAAGACCCAGAAGTTTCCACAGAAGGTTGTGGAAGAAAATTGGTGATGAGCAAGCCTACTTTTGAGCATAGCTTTTGGTGATGAGCAAGGCTACCCTGAGCTCAGGTTTTCTTTCCTTATTTTTCTCCTTAGGAAATCATGCTTTGCTATAACTTAGTGGATATTTTCAGTCTTTTAGGAAAAAAATATAGACAGCAGAAGTTGTGAGTTCGCCAGATTCCTGAAAAACTGGAGATCATATCTGGTTAATACTCATAGTAGATTCCAGGCAAAGATGGTCATAGTGTTGCTCAGTAAACCAAGAGGCTCAAGAGGGCAGGCATCTTGCACAGACTTGGTATATGTCTCTCAGGAGGTGTAGATTCTAAACAGCACAGCTAGTTTTAATGCAGTGGCATTAAACCTTGATGAGATGAGCACTAAACCGAACTAAACTGAATGCATGGGTGCATTCTGAGGCAGAGAGCAGGAGCTGCAGCAGGGATATGGGGATAGGGAAAGACTTTGTAAGAGAGGAGACCCCATCTCTGAATTATACTGCTGTTTCATGTTACCTCTCAGCCTGTCCACTGGGCTTGCATGGGCTGCCTGTTTAGAACCATACTCGGCATCGGTACAAGCAGTCCCTGCTATGTTTGGCATCTGAGTTCAGAGATTATCACTTCATGTATATAGATATCATACAGAGTTCATGAACTGGAGGCCACATGATCCCCTGCATCCTCCAAATCCACGCACACTTTGTGGCTACTGGATAAAAATTCTGGTAACTCAAGAATAAGAGTCTATGTGTTTTTATTTGGTTCTGAGCCCTATGTACTGTGTAGCTGAGCTCACATTCAGACCTCATACTCATAAACATTTTTGTATATTTTCTCCCTCGCTTTCTCTGTCTCTTTCCTTTCTCTCTTTTGAGGTAGTTTAAATTGAATTGGAGCCATCAGTTCACCTTTCCCTGTTGTTTGCAGAAAGTGGGTTAAGCTCTGGCCATAAGTGCCATTGCCACACATAGCAAATGAACCAATTCTTTCCTTTTACTCTTTTACTCTTGTTCCACAGTGCTGCTTCTCCTGATTCCGGGAAAATGCCCTGTTCTGTTCCCTCCTCCCTGACAGCCTCCTTTCCCTCCTTCCTTTTTCAAATTCAGATAAGGCTTATTCAATACTTTATATTAAATATGCTCTGGAAGTTTCTTATTCTAGAATAGCCCCACTGCTATTTCTGCTGTAGACCTGTCAGAGGCGGAACATACTATTCTGTGGGAGACCAGATGGCCTGCTATTAGCTATTGTCACCTGGCTGTTTTCTCAGTACACTTCATTGCTTATACTGGACTCATCTCTGGATTTGACCTAGGTAAGCAAGTGTGAGTGCTCCTCAGGCTGTACTTTATATGCTGTCACCATCAGGGGACACCTGCTATTTTGACCTTCTGTTAGTGAAGCCACAAGTCACCTGTAGGTTTGGCAGGTGACAATTTGATCATTCCACTTTAAAGCTCCTCAACTGTATTTAGTGAGTTGTTCTCTTCACTGATGCTTTCTATTGGGGTTGATTATTTCATGAACCAATTGCAGATGTCTTTTCTAATTGTTGTCATATTTTCCTTTATCACCTAGACAACTATTCTACAAAGAACTTTCTCTTTTCATGGAGAGCTGTTTGAAATTCACCTTTTCATTTCCGTAGCAGGAACTCCTCTTAAATAATGATGTTCTTTAGCTTTGTATGCTTGCTACGTGTACTTTAACAGTCTTGCAGTTAAATGTGCAGTTCTTGAAAGAGAGAGGCTGCTCATATGCCATCCAATATCATCCAGTTCTCCCAGTATTGTTTGTACTAGGATTTGGGAAACACTACTGTTTTCCCTGTTTCACAGATTTATAATCAGGAAGATTAAGGTCAAGTTATAGTCCCCGAAGGTGGATCTTGGACTGGAACCCGAGTGCTCTAGAGCAGACAATAACCACTTTTCTTTTGTTAGAATTATGCTTTATTTATTAATGATGGTTGTATACATGTGTACAATGACATATACTCTTATTCCCTCTCAATACTGTTCTTCAGCACCCTTCCAGTCATCCCAACATGTTCCCCTCTCCATTTTCTTCTTCCTTCGCTATGTCTCTGTCTGTCTCTCTCCTCTCTTTTGTTCTTTCTTTCTAACCTCCTCAGTCAAGTGAATGATGCCCGTATGCTCATGGATTGGAAGTAGTCCACTGGAGCACAGGACAGCTACCTTGGTGACATCTCTTCCCCAGCAGCTGTCATCTGGCAATAGTTGCTCATTAAAAAGTAAAATCTGTCTTGACTCTAGCTGCATATGTATCAAAAGATGGCCTAGTCGGCCATCACTGGAAAAAGAGGCCCATTGGACAGGCAAACTTTATATGCCCCAGTACAGGGGAACGCCAGAGCCAAAAAATGGAAATGGGTGGGTAGGGGAGTGGGGGGGGAGGGGGGGACTTTTGGGATAGCATTGGAAATGTAATTGAGGAAAATACATAATAATAAAAAAAGAAAACTGTAAAAAAAAAAAAAGTAAAATCTGGAGAGTTCCTCCCCCACTATGGTCAAATCATAACTGGCTTGATCTTGTTCAAGTTAACCAGGTTGCTGTGGCTTCCTGAGTATAATAGCCATATCCAGAAGATGGTACTTCATAGCACCCTTCCCATTGTCACAGAACACTTGGTGAATAGTCACAATGTGTGTGTGTGTGTGTGTGTGTGTGTGTGTGTGTGTGTGTGTGAGAGAGAGAGAGAGAGAGAGAGAGAGAGAGAGAGAGAGAGAGAGAGAATTTTTCGAGTTAAGTGATTTTACAAAAGCAAGCCAGGAAGAAGTGCAATACTCTGACAATTAACCTGTCTTCTCATTTTGAGCTGAAGCCGCTTCCCTGGCTGCTCGGATTTATTGTGCTTACAGGTATAGATCAATAATCTGAGGATATTAGAGCCCAGAGTGACCTAATAAACTTCACACATTTTCCCAACAGTACTTTTGTAATTTCTGGATGAAACATTTAAATGTTTTTCTCTTTTTTTATCAGTCATAATAATTTAAACCATGTATTGTTTAGACAGTACATGGAAACCATTGCTTCTGCTTTTAGGAAGGGAAAGCTGTTACACAACAGCACAGGCCAGGCAAAGAGCCAGGCTTTGTTTGGGCAAATATGGCCCAGTCCTCTGAATCATTAAAGGCATTTCTGAAGTGCCCTTGAGGAGTATGTCTCCCACAGCCCCAGTTTGCTCAGATTCAACTTTAAATTGTAATGCTGTTTCCCACCCCATCATTTGCTTTGCTTTTGTGCATGAGAAATGAAACCTTTGAGAGATTTAAGCCATTCTCACAAGCATGCTAAGCAACCCCTAGGGCTTAGAGGATCCAGAGGAGAGAAACCAAAGTGTTTTATATATATAAACACTTATATATATATATATATAACCTACACACACATACACACTTACATATATATTGTCATGATACACACACACATATATGACCATCATAAACACACATACACATATTCATCACACACACATATGGTCAGCATACACACACATATTCATCAAACACACACACATACACACTCACACACATATATAGTCATGATATGCACATACACATATATGGCCATCATACACACACACATATTCATCACACACACACACACACACACACACGCACACACACATGGTCAACATACACACACACACATATACACACATGCTCACTCGTGTATATATATATATATATATATATATATATATATATTCATAAAACACACATATGGTCATATCCACATATACATCACATACACATTCACATATAATACTAGACAAATGATCTATAAAGCAATATCTCCAGTTTTACTTAGATAATATTAAGAGAATATATTAGTTATTTTATGCCATTTCTAAAAATTTAAGCCCTTAGGAACAATTTAATCTAATCTTTACAATTGATATACGAGGAAGATGATGTCCACCTAGTTTAACTAAGTTTTCCAGAGATTCACAGCTTACTGGATATATAGATAAAAGGACAGCCTAGGTTCCTTGGGCTTCTTGATGAGCTTACAAAGTTATCATAATAAAATCACTGCACTTGACTCATTTTAACAAAAGTGATGCATATAAGGTTGGTCCTGGGCATTTTCCCAAGTTTATTGTCAGTTTTTATCCCGAGCTTTTGTCCCCACCAGCAATAACACACTCAGGACAACCGGAATCTTTTGCGGCAAAGCTTTTATTGCTTACTTATCAGGAGGGAAGACCCCGAACTGGGAAAATGGCGCTGCTTATATAGCCTGCAGTGTGACATTTCAGCACCTGATGTGGCGTGACAGCTCCTGATTCGTTGCTCGCCCATCACCCCTTTACTACGCTGCGAGATGGGCAGTGACTAGGCGTGAGTTCACTCTTGCACTTGCGCATAAGGCTTGTTTACTAGTTAGGCGCAGTGGAAGCCAGCGCCATCTTATAATGGCGATTGCTCACGGCACAGCTCTCCACAAGTTTTCTTATAATTCGGAAGGACAAACCTTTGACAGTAGATGGCTAGCTAGTGGAGGCCAGCATGGCTGTGCACACAAATAGCTGCAGCACTTAGTAAACTTGAGCACAGAAGTTGAGGCCAGCCTGGGTAGCAGAGACCCTATCTCAAACAAATTAACAAACAATGAAACAACAACACCCCAAACAAAAACATATCGGTCAGGGACTTGGTGTACCTGTTAAAGTGCCTTCTGCAGAATCATGAGGACCCATGTTCGGATCCCCATCCCAACATGAAAAGCTAGGGAGTCTGAGCTTCTAATCCCAGTATTTGGAAAATGGAGGCAGGAGGATCCGTAGAGCTCTCTGACCAGACATCCTCAGATTCAAGTATAAAGGTGGAGAGTAATTGAGGGAAACATCTGCTATTGATGTCTGAGTGTGAATGTGCACTTACACACATGCATGCACATGAGAACACATACATATACACATGGTAAAACCCTAAATGATAAAAATATGTAGTATAAATAAGGATATGCATTGTTCTGAAGGAGCCAGGAGTTGGTGAATGCTTTAACTGTGCTACATAGACTTGAGTGTTTTCAGCACAAGACCCAACTCTTGACTAGGGAAGGTCCTCGGTATGTACTTGTTAAATGAATGAATGAATGAATGAATGAATGAAGAGTAATTGAATAAATATGGTCAGAGCACCCCCAGGATGGGGCTTCTAGAATTCAATTGACCATATTTTGATTGCAAAGATCTTTATTCAGTAGCTCAAGAGTCCTGCATCTAGATTCATGAAAAGGATGTTTCTCATTGCACTCGCCTGCTATGAGCAGCTGAGCTGTTAGTTCCCAGTGACCGGGCATGCCTTGATTTACTGCGCGGTTGATTTAATTCACTGAAGGTGACCTTGCTGCAGTTTTCTGCCTGAACTGTGGCAGGAACACAGTTGGTGGTGGTCCCCAGGGAATAAACTGCTGCAGGTGACAGCTCTCAGTCTTTTTAGGACCATGAGTTGGCTATAACTCTCACGGGGCTGTCTTCACACATACTGGCCTTGGGGCTTATGATGACATTTTTATACACAGGCTATGGTGACCTGCAGTTCATGGGGCTGTAGCTGAATTACCTGGAAGATAAGAATATTCTCCCTTGGTAAAGTATGTCCTTGTTTCCAGGAGCTCTGAGAAATAACCCTTACATGTACCTGCATCCAGGTTTTCAAAGCTCTAGCATTGAACTGGCAGCATACATAGAGCAGATTCAAACCTTAAAAATTGGTAAAGGAAAGACAATGAAGCTAGGGTGAACACTCAGCTGATAAAGTACTTGTCATGAAAGCATCCAGACCTGGAAAACCACGGGTGCAGGGGCATGTGTCTGTATTCTCTGGCTAGGAGGTAGTGACCCAAGATAGATATCTGGGATCGACCTCCCTCACCTAATCTGCAAGCCCCAGGTTCTAGTGAGAGACTCTGTTTCATGCACATGGTAGATGGCTCCTGAAGAATGGCACCCAAGGTTGATATCTGACTTCAACATATGTGCACACATATAGAGAAACACAGAAACTTTGGAAACTAATAGTTTTCTATTCTCTAGAATGTATCTGAAACTCAGTAATAAAGTAATTGGCAGGTTTTGAGGACAAGATACCTCCTTTCAGCCAAGTTAACAACTTTACCTTGCATTCCTCAGAACTGTCAAGAGGTGCTTGTCACTAGCATGTCTGTAGATTCTGGATAGAAACTTGAAGATCTAGAGACAACTACACATATTACTGGAGCCTCTGAGGTGTTTGCATGTTACAGTGATAAATTTTAATGACTTTATTCTGTGTGTTATGCATTAAGACATAACAGGTGGCTACTGAAACTTGTTGAAAGTCCCTTACAAGGATATTTGCATAGGGACATTTTCAATCTAACAATAACTTCTAATGAAAATGAGCAAACATTGCTTGCTTGTCCATTTTTGCTGCACTAGACTTACTGTTAAGTCAAATCAGGTCACTCTTCTAATATTGCAAGGACTCTGACTTTCTTTTTTTTCCCCCACATTATTTTATTAGATATTTTCTTCATTTACATTTCAAATGCTATCCCAAAAGTCCCCTATACCCTCCCCCTGCCCTGCACCCCTACACACTCACTCCCACTTCTTGGCCCTGGTGTTCCCCTGTACTGGGGCATATAAAGTTTACTAGACCAAGGGGCCTCTCTTCCCAATGATGGCCGGCTAGGCCATCTTCTACTACATATGCAGCTAGAGACATGAGCTCTAGGGGTAGTGGTTAGTTCATATTGTTGTTCCACTTATAGGGTTGCAGACCCCTTTAGCTCCTTGGGTACTTTCTCTAACTCTTATATTGGGGGCCTTGTGTTCCATCCTATAGATGACTGTGAGCATCCACTTCTGTATTTGCCAGGCACTAGCATAGCCTCAGAGGAGACAGCTATATCAGGGTCCTTTCAGCAAAATCTTGCTGGCATATGCAATAGGGTCTGCATTTGGTAGCTGATTATGGGATGGACCCCCGGGTGGGGCAGTCTCTCGATAGTCCATACTTTCATCTTAGCTCAAAACTCTGTCCCTGCAACACCTTCCATGGATATTTTATTCCGTATTCTAGGGAGGAATGAAGTATCCACGTGTTGGTCTTCGTTCTTGATTTTCTTGTATTATGGAAGTTGAATCTTGGGTATTCTAGGTTTCTGGGCTAATATCCACTTATCAGTGACTTCTTTTGTGATTGGGTTACCTCACTCAGGATGATATACTCCAGATACATCCCTTTGCCCAAGAATTTCATAAATTCATTGTTTTAATAGCTGAGTAGTGCTCCATTGTGTAAATGTACCACATTTTCTGTATCCATTCCTCTGTTGAGGGACATCTGTGTTCTTTCCAGCTTCTGTCTATTATAAATAGAGCTGCTATGAACATAGTGGAGCATGTGTCCTTATTACTAGTTGGAGCATCTTCTGGTTATATGCCCTGGAGAGGTATTACTGGATCTAGCAGTAGTACTATGTCCAGTTTTCTGAGGAATGGCCAGAGTGATTCCAGGAGTGGTTGTACCAGCTTGCAATCCTACCAGCAATGGAGGAACGTTCTCGTCTTTCTCCACATCCTCACCAGCATCTGCTGTCAGCTCAATTTTTGATCCTAGCCATTCTGACTGGTGTGAGGTGGAATCTCAGGGTTTCTTGATTTGCATATAAAGGATGTTGAACATTTTTTCAATGCTTCTCAGCCCTTTGTTATTCCTCAGTTTGTTATTCCTTTGTTTAGCTCTGAACCCCATTTTTAATGAGGTTATTTGAATTTCTGAAGTTCAGCTTCTTGAGCTCTTTGTATATATTGATTGGATATTAGTCCCCTATCAGATTTAGGAGTAATAAAAATTCTTTCCCAATCTGTTGGTGGCCTTTTTGTCTTATTGACAGTGTCTTTTGCCTTACAGAAGCTTTGCAATTTTATGAGGTCCCATTTGTCAATTCTTGATCTTACAGCACAAGCCATTGCTGTTCTGTTTAGGAATTTTTCCCCTGTGCCCATATCTTTGAGGCTTTTCCCCACTTTCTCCTCTATAAATTTCAGTGTCTCTGGTTTTTTGTGGAGGTCTTTGATCCCCTTAGACTTGAGTTTTGTACAAGGAGATAAGAATGGATCAATTCTCATTCTTCTACATGATAACCGCCAGTTGTGCTAGCACCATTTGTTGAAAATGTGTCTTTTATCCATTGGATGGTTTTAGCTCCCTTGTCTAAGATCAAGTGACCATAGGTGTGTGGGTTCATTTCTGGGTCTTCAATTCTGTTCCATTGATCTACCTGTCTGTCACTGTACCAGTACCATGCAGTTTTCATCACAATTGCTCTGTAGTACAGCTTAATGTCAGGCATGGTGAATCCACTAGAGGTTCTTTTATTGTTGAGAATAGTTTTAGCTATCATAGATTTTTTATTTTTCCAAATGAATTTGCAAATTGCCCTTTCTATCTCAGTGAAGAATTGAGTTGGAATTTTGATGGGGATTGCATTTAATCTGTATATTGCTTTGGGCAGGATAGCCATTTTTACTATATTAATCCTTCCAATCCATGACCATGGGAGATCTTTCCATCTTCTGAGATCTTCTTCAATTTCTTTCTTCAGAGACTTGAAGTTCTCATCATACAGATCTTTCACTTCCTTAGTTAGAGTCACACCAAGGCATTTTATGTTATTTGTGACTATTATGAAGGGTGTTGTTTCCCTAATTTCTTTCTTATCCTGTTTGTCCTTTGTGTAGAGAAAGGCCACTGATTTGTTTGAGTTAATTTTATATCTAGCTACTGCACTGAAGCTGTTTATCAGGTTTAGGAGTTCTCTGATGGAATTTTTTGGGTAATTTATATATATTATCATATCATCTGTAAACAGTGATATTTTGACTTCTTCCTTTCCAATTTGTATCCCCGAGATCTCCTTTTGTTGTTGAATTGCTCTGGCTAGGACTTCAAGTACTATATTGAATAGGTAGGGAGAAAGTGGACACCTTGTCTAGTCCCTGATTTTAGTGGGATTGCTTCTTGCTTCTCACCATTTACTTTGATGTTGGCTACTGATTTGCTGTAGATTGCTTTTATTATATTTAGGTATGGGTCTTGAATTCCTGATCTTTCCAAGACTTTTATCATGAAGGGGTGTTGGATTTTGTCAAATTCTTTCTCAGCATCTAACAAGATGATTATGTGATTTTTGTCTTTCAGTTTGTTTATATAGTGGATTACATTGATGTATTTCCTTCTGTATATTAAACCATCCTTGCATCCCTGGGATGAAGCCTACTTGGTCATGATGGGTGATCATTTTGATGTGTTCTTGGATTCAGTTTGCAAGGATTTTATTGAGTATTTTTGCATCGATTTTCATAAGGGCAATTGGTGTGAAGTTCTCTTTCTTTGTTGGATCTTTGTGTGGTTTAGGTATCAGAGTAATGTGACTTCATAGAATGAATTGGGTAGAGTATCTTCTGTTTGTATTTTGTGGAACAGTTTGAGTAGAGTTGGAATTAGGCCTTCCTTGAAGGTCTGATAGAACTCTGTAGTAAATCCATCTGGTCCTGGGCTTTTTTGTTGTTGAGAGACTATTAATGACTGCTTCTATTTCTTTAGGGGATATGGGACTATTAAGATCAGTAATCTGATCCTGATTTAACTTTGGTACCTTGTATCTGTCTAGGAAGTTGTCCATTTCATCCAGGTTTCCAGTTTTGTTGAGTATAGCTTTTTGTAGTAGGATTAATGATGTTCTAAATTTCCTCAAGATCTGTTGTTATGTCTCCTTTTTCATTTCTGATTTTGTTAATTAGGATACTGTCCCTGTTCCCTCTAGTTAGTCTGGCTAAGGGTTTATCTGTCTTGTTGATTTTCTCAACAAAACAGCTTCTGGTTTGGTTGATTCTTTGAATAGTTCTTTTTGTTTCCACTTGGTTGATTTCAGCCATAAGTTTGATTATTTCCTGCTGTCTATTCCTCTTGGGTGAATTTGTTTCCTTTCATGCTAGAGCTTCTAGGTTTGCTGTCAGTCTGCTAGTGTATGCTCTCTCTAATTTCTTTTGGAGGTACTCAGGGCTATGAGTTTTCCACTTAGGACTGCTTTCATTGTGTCCCATAAGTTTGGGTATGTTGTGGCTTCATTTTCATTAAACTCTAAAAAGCCTTTAATTTCTTTCTTTATTTCTTCCTTCACCAAGGTATCATTGAGTAGAGTGTTGTTCAGTTTCCCTGTGAATGTTGGCTTTCTATTATTTATGTTGTTATTGAGTATCAGCCTTAGTCCTTGGTGATCTGATTGGATGCATGGGATAATTTCAATAATTTTGTATCTGTTGAGGCCTGTTTTGTGACCAATTATATGATCAGTTTTGGAGGAGGTTCCATGAGGTGCTGAGAAGAAGGTATATCCTTTTGTTTTAGGATCCTTTTGTTTTAGGATAAAATGTTCTGTAGATATCCGTTAAGACCATTTGTTTCATAACTTCTGTTAGTGTCCATGTGTCTCTGTTTAGTTTCTGTTTCCAGGATCTGTCCATTGGTGAGAGTGGGGTGTTGAACTCTCCCACTATTGTTGTGTGAGCTGCAATGTGTGCTTGGAGCTTTACTAAAGTTTATTTAATGAATGTGGCTGCCCTTGCATTTGGAGCATAGATATTTAGAATTGAGAGTTCATCTTGGTAGAATTTACCTTTGATGAGTATGAAGTGCTCTTCCTTGTCTTTTTTGATAACTTTGGGTTGGAAGTCAATTTTATTCGATATTAGAATAGCTACTCCAGCTTGTTCCTTTTGGACCATTTTTTTTCCAGCCTTTTACTCTGAGGTAGTGTCTGTCTTTATTCCTGAGGTGGGTTTCCTGTAAGCAGCAAAATGTTGGGTCCTGTTTGTATTGCCAGTCTATTAGTCTATGTCTTTTTATTGGGGAACTGAGTCCATAAGAGAAATCAAAGAAAAGTAATTGGTGTTTCCTGTCATTTTTGTTGTTAAAGTTGGGATTCTGTTCTTGTGGTTGTCTTCTTTTAGTTTTGTTAAAGGATTACTTTCTTGCTTTTTCTAGGGTGTAGTTTCCATCTTTGTGTTGGTGTTTTCCCTTTATTATCCTTTGAAGGGCTGGATTTGTAGAAATATATTGTGTGAATTTGGTTTTGTCATGGAATACTTTGGTTTTTCCATCTATGGTAATTGAGAGTTGTGCTGGGTATAGTAGCCTGGGCTGGCATTTGTGTTCTCTTAGTGTCTGTATAACATCTGTCCAGGATCTTCTGGCTTTCATAGTCTCTGGTGAGAAGTCTAGAGTAATTCTAATAGGTCTGCCTTTATATGTTACTTGACCTTTTTCCCTTACTGCTTTTAGTATTCTATCTTTATTTAGTACATTTGTTGCTCTGATCATTATGTGTTGGGAGGAATTTCTTTTCTGGCCCAGTCTATTTGGAGTTTTGTAGGATTCTTGTATGTTCATGGGCATCTCTGTCTTTAGCTATGGGAAGGTTTCTTCTATAATTTTGTTGAAGATATTTGCTGGTCCTTTAAGTTGAAAAATCTTCATTTTCATCTACTCCTATTTACTGTAGGTTTGGTCTTCTCATTGTGTCCTGCATTTTCTGGATGTTTTGAGTTAGGATATTTTTGCATTTTGCATTTTCTTTGATTGTTGTGTCCATGTTCCCTATGGAATCTTCTGCACCTGAGATTCTTTCTTCCATCTCTTGTATTCTGTTGCTGATGCTAACATCTATGGTTCCTGATTTCTTTCCTAGGTTTTCTATCTCCAGAGTTGTCTCCCTTTGTGTTTTCTTCATTGTTTCTACTTCCATTTTTAGATCTTGGATGGTTTTGTTCAATTCCATTGCCTGTTTGCTTTTGCTTTCCTGTAATTCTTTAAGGGATTTTTGTGTTTCGTCTACCTGCTTAGCAGTGTTTGCCTGTAGTTCTTTAAGGACTTCTACCTGTTTAGCAGTATTCTCCTGTAATTCCTTGAGGGGCTTTTGTGTTTCCTCTTTAAGGACTTCTACTTGTTTAGCAGTGTTCTCCTGTAATTCCTTGAGGAATTTTTGGGCTTCCTCTTTAAGGGCTTCTACCTGTTTAGCAGTGTTCTCCTGTATTTCTTTAAGTGAGTTATTAATGCCCTTCTTAAAATCTTCTACCACCATCATGTGATATGATTTTAAATCCACATCTTGCTTTTCAGGTGTGTTGTGGTATCCAGGACTCGTTGTGGTGCGTGTACTGGGTTCTGATGATGCTCAGTGTTCTTGATTTCTGATAGTATGATTCTACGTTTGCCTTTTGCCATCTGGAAATCTCTGGTGTTAATGTTCAAGCTGTCTCTTGTTGAAGCTTGATCCTCCTCTGATTCTTTTAGCCTCTGTCAGCACTCCTGGGAGTCCAACTCTCACCTGAGTTCCAGTGGTAGAGGACTCTCTGCAGGCCAGCTCTCCTCTTTCAGGGCAGGCGTCCAGCTGTCTGGAGCTCTGATCCACCTCCTGAGTTCTGGGGTCACAATTCTCCCTGTAGGCTGACTCTCCTCTGGCAAGGAAGGTGCCCAGGTGTCTGGGTCTCAGCTCTACCTCCTGGCTAAGGATGTAGGCCTGACAGGACCTGACCAAGAAGCTCTGTTGCTTCTATCGACCACGTGCTCTCAGGTGATCAGGAGGTCCTGGGTGTGCTAGGGGTCCTGAGGTGTGGACAGTCCTCTGGTGCCCTAGATGCCCTAGACCAGGTTTATGCAGAAGATGGTGGGGCTGGCCCCAACCTGAATATCCCAGCCTTTGTTCGGGCAGGGTTCCTTTGTTCCTGTTCCTGCTGGCACAAGACCCTCCACAATTCTTTGGAGCTGATGTTGCATTCCACTCACTCATGATTCCAAGGTGATCCTGAGGTCTTGTGGTGTGGAGAGCCCTCTGGAGCACTTAGTGGCCTCCACTGGGCTCAGAAAGAAGATCGACTCTGACTTTCAATTGGACCAAAATTACAAATCCCTGATGTAGGGAAGAAGGTCCTTTTCCCTACCTAGGGTCCTTCCTTTCCTCACTCTTTCTTCCTTCCTTTTGTATCACCTTCTCTTCTCAATATTTCATAGGCTTGTGGGTCCCTTGCTGTTCCTCAAGAATGTTAGCCCTTTATACAGACACTGAACTTTTTTTGTGGAACACTTGTCATGGCCCATGGTCTCTAACTCTCTCAGTGAGGCCACAACCCCTCTGATCTCTCTTCTGTGTTTAGCATTTAAATATCTGTATATGGGTAATTGGATATAACAGTCACTTGTTATGTTTATTGTGTTCCTAGTTGTTTCTATTTCTAGAATGTAAACTTCATCAGTATAAGTTTTTTCATCCTATTCAGTGATATGTCTTTTATTGAAGTTTCTATGGTGATGGAGATGCCACTGATGCTAACTGAACACTTAAAATGGGGTTCATGCAAATGCATTTTAGTTTTATTTTATTTCAAATTTAATATTTGTATGTGACTCCCCTTTACTGGACACTGCAGATCATAAAGGTTTATTTATTGGATTAATGAATGACTATAAGAACATTTACTTCTCCTTATACCTCACAAGGATTAGCTGGGGATTTTCTTTAAAGTGCAAATTCTGGTTTAAGGGGTGTGAGGTTCAGGAGTCTATTCTAACAGTATCCCAGGCAATGCCTCTGTGGTTTAGGGAACAAAGTTCTACAATATCAACAGTGCCTTACATTTGCTTCTGTGTTTTCTAATGCTGGCCAGGAGTACTTTGTTTCCTGGACAAGAAAGACTAATAAAACTTACCTGTTAGATCCAAATAATTGACTGTAGGTAAAAAGAACCAAAGGAAGAAAACATTTCTCTCCTATCTGCTTCAATGCAATTCTATTGGTATCTTGTGTCTCTAATTTGGTTGAATTCAATTGTGGTTAATTTGAGGGTTTTTCTTTGTTTTGTTTTACTAAGTTCTAATTTTCATGTCAGTTTGTAGTGGTTTATTGTGTCCTGCTTGACTTGCAGTTCATTTTCTAGGTCACTGAAGAGGCATGCCAATTACCTCTCACAAAGAATTTTCTGGTTGGGCTAGACCACTTGGATTGGGCTGGACCACTTGGGTTGGGCTGGACCACTTGGGTTGGGCATCCATTTGTTACCTGATACAGCTGGGCTAAGTCAAGCTCCTATAGTTAGAAAAAAAAAATCTCATTAGTCATTGCTATTGTTCATCTACAGAATAAGCATCACCCAGTAATTCCCTTGGGGAAGAGTTTAAATCTCATTCATAAGCTTACCATTGTCACAAGTCTGTGGTCGTTCCCCTTAATTACCATACACACTTTCCAGGTAGATGTTTGTCACAGTAGTAAATCTTGGAGCAGATCAATTTTAGGTGTTGTTAGGATTTAACAACAATTAAGGGACCGCTGAATATATGAATATTGCCTGCTTTATCATTCCCTAATAGGCTTTGCACAAATATATTAGAAGCACAGTTTACACTACCTGTCAGAAACAGAAACAGAAGAGTGATTACTTTGACGACTCAATTAATTTGTTCTTTTCAGAAGTAAGTGTGGAATGGATGTGTGTTTGTACTCATATAGTAACCACTTACCCTATCTTCTTTAGCCCTTCCTGACCTGGACTTTATGGAATGTTCTACAAGCTCTTGCTACTACCACATTAGGCTATAGTTTTTCAATTTCTTGTGTATTTTCTTCTCTTTTCCTGAAGTGTCCTTGACCCTATTTCCACACCATAGAAAGCTCTGGAAGATAGTCTTTGTAGGGGGTGTAATAATAATACAATCATAGTGGTGGATAACATTTGTTGAGCACCTTTGGTGTTTTAATCACTGTGCTAAAGCAATTTAATACATTCTCTCATGCTATCTCCACTACATGGATGGTTTAGGCCAATATTTACTGTATTCTTTTCCTTGAGAATTTTCCTTACTTCTCTTCATCTTGCTTCAGATGTCTGGGGTTCTTTTATCCCAGGTAGGAATCGTGGGTAAGCAGAAGATTTTCCAACTCTGGTCCTAGGTTGATTTTGCAACCTTTGGGTTCTGACAGCTGTGTGCAGCAGCAGGTGGCACTGTCCAGTGTTATAGCTTTCATGTTGTCCTCTAGTGCTGGGCCTGAGTCCTGTGGGGAATGTAGCTATGGGATATGCCTCTAGCAATGTTACCATTAGCCTTATGGTAACCATTGCTATAGTGCTTGTGTAGGAGGCCCAGGAGATTGGAATTCCCTAGTCCTTAGTGGTGGCTAACATTCCAGGTTTCAGAGTTTGGGATCAGGATTCTCAGCCCTGACAGTGGCTAGTGTTCCAGCTCTGGAGCACAGATGTTTGAGACCCTTCATCCTTAAGGCCTGACCATCTTATGGCACCCTTACAGTGGCAAGGACTTCCAGTGGCTATTATACAGCCACACAGTTCTCTTTAGCTGCAGCTTTCTGCATTCCGTTTCTTCCACCATCACTTACTATGTGAGGCATGGCCACTCTGAAATCCTTAGACTGCCTGTCCCTGTTATGGCCACTGTCAGATTGCTTCTGTGGCTTCACTGTTGCTGCTGCAGCTGCGACCACACTGGCCACTGCTTCACTGGCACATCTCTGATGCTGTGCTTCCTGCCACCATGGCTCTTAGAGACACTGCTTCTTCTTCCTTCATGTTGTCACCTCAGTCAACCCTGGGAATGGTAGAGATCAAAAATGAGGAAGAAAATACCACCAGAAGCCTTTCATTTGGTGTAACATTGCAATCCTGATGGACTGGGTATACGCAGTGTGGGATATTCCTGGCTACTTAAAAAGTGAGCCTAACAAATACAGAGGTGGATGCTCGCAGCCAAGTATTGGACTAAGCATGGGGTACTGAATGGAGGAGTTAGAGAAAGTACTGAAGGAGCTGAAGGAGTTTGAAACCTCATAGGATGAACGACAATATCAACCAACCAGACCTCCCAGAGCTCCTAAGGACTAAACCACCAATCAAAGAATATACATGTAGGGACCCATGACTCCAGCTGCATATGTAGCAGAGGATGGCCTTGTCAGACATCAGTGGGAGGAGAGGCCCTTGGTCCTGTGAAAGCTCAATGCCCCAGTGTAGGGGAATACCATGATGGGGAAACAGGAGTAGATGAGTGGGTAGGGGAGCACCTTCATAGAATCAGGGGGAGGGGGCATTGCATAGGGGATTTCCAGAGGGGAAACCAGCAAAGGGGATAACATTTGAAATGTAAAGAAAATATCGAATAAAAAAGTTCCAAAAAAAAAAAAAGAGCAGTTGATGAACAAGTACTTTCTGTTATCAGTGTTGTACAATAGGTTTAAACACTTGAAAATCATACTTATTTCCTTTTGTGATGTTCAGTATGTAACAGCTACAGACATACAGCAAATTGATTTGTCTGTTCTTAACCCTTGCTAATCAACAAAATACCAATTCTTAATGTTGTCTTTACTGATTTGGCTGATTTCTGTCTAGAAAGCTGGCAGAAGAGAAGGGTGAGGCTTTCCATATGCAATCAGTGCAGATGATCATTTTAAAAATGACTTCTACTACATTTAGTCTATTTCAGTGTGTGTGTGTGTGTGTGTGTGTGTGTGTGTGTGTGTGTGTTGTGTGTGTTTCCTTGTATTTGTGTCATGGCATAGCTGTATAGTTTAGAGCACAACTTATGAGAGTCAGTTTTCTGCTTTCCATATTTGGGTCATAGGGATTGAAGTCAGGTTTTCAAGTTTTGAAAATGCACATATACTGCTGAGCTGCCTCACTCACCCCAGTGTACATAATCCTAGGAATAAAGCAGTAGAATTAGTTCAATGTAAGCATTGCATATAAAATATTTCTATTTGTTTGTGATATCTTATCATTTTCATAACTACACTAGTTAATTTTAAATAACAAATGTGATTAACAATTGACTGGCAAAGCTTCAAAACTTTAACAGGTGCACGGACAGTTACATGCAACAGGTAAAGGGTACAACTGGGTCCCTCGATGCTGCCTGGTTCTCAGGCTCAGTGTGAGACAGTGAGGCTCAGAATTCCAGCTCTGCTTTTGGCTTTCAGCTTATAAATTGGATTTCTTAGTGTTTGTTAAAGTTTATTGTAAGCTGTGAATCTGACTGGTGTGAAGAGTTCCAAGATCAGCCGAGACTCGTTGCAATGGTACAGTGTTTGTGCCTGCTCTCCGTTTGAGTCAGGCCCACGCTAAGCAGGTATTAACCTGCTTCTTCTTAAGGGTTTTGCACTACTATTATGTTTGCTCTGTAGCGGGGGCAACCAAGGCTTAGGTGAAGTAAGGACGCACTAGACATGGTTGAGACAGAGGTCAGATCCAGACCCCAGAAGTAACCAGGGCTTCCTTAGAGGAATGTGCAGTCCAGAGGAATGGAAAATGGCAGGCACAGAGCTTAAAGCCATGCTTTCTGGGACAGCAGACTTATCTCTTCCTCATTCTTTCTGAGCAAGATGTGGAAGAAGTCCATTTTCTCCACACCAGGGAGAAAAGCAGCTTGTGCTTATTACAGATAAAGACAAAGTGCATAGACACACAGAGGGTAAGGGTGGGGGACAGATAGCTCTGAGGCAGAATAGCTGCCTAGCATACACAGGACTGCAGATCCATCTCCAGTACCATAGAAAGCAAAACCAAAAGCTACATGGCTCCTGGCCCTGTTACATAGTATGCCAGTTACTTTTGCTTTACTGTGACAGAATGCCTGGTGGAATGAGGGAGGAGCTTTTGCCATCAGAGGGTAGAGTCCACTACAACAGGAAGGGTGTGGCAGCATCTTAGTTCACATTATTAAGGGCAAGAAGCACACATAGAAATACAGGAAGTAGCCATGATAAATCTTCAAATATCTACTTTGAGTGACCTTCGTCTTCCAACTTTCAACTCTAACTTCCTAAAACCTCTATAGCTTCCCCAAAGGACATCGTGAGATATGGACCAAGCATTCCAAACATAAACCCATGGAAAACATTTCATATTGAATTTATATGACCTATAGATGCTCCAAAAATTAATCAAAGGTATTTGCCGATAATGTATCTATAACTTATAAACTAGAAATAATATTTATTTGGGTAAACATCAGATTCTTTGTTTATTCAGTAGTATTGATTTCCATTGTTCTTCCCTAAGTGTAGGTTGATAACTACTAAGTTCAGGCATTCACTTTTTGGAAAGTAACACTTAGAGGCTGTAACTACAGAAACCATAGAGATAAAGACATAGAAACCAGCCAAACAAACAAACAAACAAAAAGACATAGAATCACAATGTCATAACCTGCTTCTTACAGCTATCTCCACTGGAGTGGTCACTAGGCACATTGTTAGTAATATGTGGGGTAGCTTGAGTTCAGTTTCCTTTTCTAGCTCTTATTTGTCTCTTGATAGGTGACAATTGGCAGTCAAAATCTGTATGACTCCTAAATTCAGTTCTAGTTTCCTGGATAATTTGAGGTTACAGCAAATATTGAGAATTCTTTCTATATTTTCTTTCTGTTCTATAAGTCTGAATTCTGTTGCTGTCTTGCTCATGAGGTAGAAGGATGAGATTTTTCCTGACCAAAGTGCTTATCATTCCCAAAGGTGACAGCAATTTAGAATTTATACCTTTGTGCAGGCTACATTTTCAGACATCCAGCACCTTGGAGACCTTGCCCGTGAAGAACAAAATCATCTGGAATGACATTTAGTCACTGACCTAAATAAGGGCACTTCTGGGGCCCTTAATCTATTGCAGCAACAATCATATTTGACCACAGCCAGTAGAATGTGTCCCCTTTACATTCAGTTATGTGACCAGTGAAATTATTTGAATAAGTTCTGTCCTGCAGCCATAATATATAAGCCCTGGGTGGTTGGACTAATAAATCCTTATCCTTGTCTGACATTCAAATGACTAACTGGTTATGTACCTTGAAAAAGTAGTTCTGGCTGGAGAGGTGGCTCAGCAGGTAAGAGCACTGACTGCTCTTCTGAAGGTCCTGAGTTCAAGTCACCTGATTCCTCTTCTGGAGTGTCTAAAGACAGCTACAGTGTATTTATATATAATTAATTAATAAATAAAGCTTAAGAAAAAGTATTCTGGGTTTTGTGCCCAAGAAGATGTTAGTCCGATCTGGGAAGACAGTTCAATTCACAAAGTACAGAGCAAGGTTGATGTCTGTTCCCCCATATGGACTGTATAAGTGTATACCTGAACACACACACACACGCACACACACACACACACACACACACACACACACACACACCGCATACTGATCATAAGATGGCCAAGTTTTATATGACTGTTAAGTGTGGCAGGTAACAGAAAGTGGGGAATAGAAGTGCTGTGCTGACCACAGGTAGACACAGACAGGTGGCCTCTCTAACACCATCATTTACACACCTTTTGTAAATGTTGTTTTTAAAAATCATTGGCATATTGTATAAAGAAAGACCATCCTTGAGCCTTGTTCATGCTTGCTCTGTGAGGAAGTTCCAGTAGTTATTAACTGAAGCAATGCTTAAAGTGTTTTATTTTGTAGTGTATTGTTAATAGTACTGGTAATATCTCATTTTAAAGATGAATTTTAAAAACACAAATTTGTTTTCTTTTGAGTATTTTAATAGCTTGATTTAAATTATAGTTTTGTTACAGTATATGTGCACCTGGCATCATTGGTCTGCTCCAGTTTTATACATCCAGCGATAAGCAGCTTCTTGATGATGTTTTCTTTCTTTATGCCGTCTTTGTTCCCCACATGGAACCATAAGCCCATAATTACAGGTTCTTCTTTCTTTCTTTCTCTCTTTTTTTTTTTTTTAAAGAAAAGCCAATGTGAATCACATCTCTTAAGAAATAAAATCCAGTCCTAGCAGAGAATTTGAAGCACACAGAATTCTTAGTTCATCTTCGTTGAAGACCTAATTGTATCAATGTTCTAGTATCCAGTGAGAGAATGCTAGCAAATTGTCAGTAACTAAAGAATTGGCCCAGGATCTTTGCAGATGCCTGCTACATGGATGCCCGAGCATCCTCAGGGGCAGCCGACAGTGTCTTCCTGTAAACTGTAATGTTTACTTCCTGTAAAACATGCTCCTGGATGTTTTATCATTAGGTTACTTCTACTCGGGGTGATGCAAATGTGGTGTAAAAAGTTGCCACCATGTGTATTGCTTGGGGAATGGTAGTGAAGAAAAAAAAATCTATAGTTTCAGTGTAAATGCAGGGTTTCCCCCTGAATATTTTAGGCCTATGTTATTGAATCTGCAGATGGATCCTGGAGATGAAAACTGTTGCCTAAACAAAGACACTGCCTTAAATGCTCATTCCCATCTCGTTCCTGGAATTTAAACCTTCTGACCTGAGTAGAGCAAGGAGTAACAGCTTTTCTCAGCATTCTGGGAAGAAATTGCGAAAAGTTCACAGAAGTTGGCTCCTGCAGATGTCTAAAGCTAGGAAGGAAGAACTGCTTTATGCCATAAAACTCAGGAATGTGGAGACCGCAGTTTGTCTCAACCTTACATGATACACATAAAGGGTCTACAAGACATGAAGGTTTTTGGAACATTATTAAATCTTGTGAACTCAGCAATATTTTGAGGGCATATATGCTAATCTGTTGGGCTTTTTAGTCCTTATGTTAAGGAGACTCAAGTATACATTTGAGTGGTCTCATTCTCACAGTATTCTAGGAATCTGTTTTTTTTTCTCCTCTCCTGCTTGCATAGTCCTGCCACCCATATAGCGATATTCACTATGTTCTAAGGAATATAAGAGAGCAAAAAAGAAGAACCATCTTATACAAGGTATTTCACAGTCAGTATCAGGTTCAGCTAACACAGATTTTCCTAATCTGTCTCAACCGTCTGAAATAATTCTCAATGGATTTTGTAACATTTTCCACATAACAGATAAACGCACGTATGTAGTTAAAGTTTAGTTACATATACATGCCTTGTGACTGGTGAATTAGATACTATGACAGCTTAAGAACAATCAGTTGGGTTACAGAAACAGCTCAGCAGTTGAGAACACTGTTCTGTCAGAGGACACCGGTTCTATTTCCAGCACTCACACAGAGGCTCACAACCATCTGAAACTCTGCTTCTGTGCGATTTCATGTCCTCTTCTGGCCTCTATGGGCACCAAGCATGCATGTCGTGTTCAGACATACAAGTAGACAGAACACTCCTACACATAAAGTAAAAATAGAAATAAAATTTAAAAGCATGGATATTTTTGTTTTTATTTAAAAAAAATTCTGCAGCTTAATGTGGTGCGCCTCATTAATTATAATTCAAAGAGCACACATTATGTGTGTGATAATTAAATCATGGTAATGCATATTTCCAAGTCTTCAACAGTCAGCCATTCTTGTCTTTTGGGAATTCTGTATTTTTCTAGTCATTCTGAAGCATGCCATGGGGGTATTTTGCCCAGTAGTTACTTAGTATGCTGAAGAAGCAACAGGAACAATTCCTCTACATCAGTTTCACTGCTTCCTACCCCATTAAGCTTCTTGCTGTTTCCCTTTCCAACTCTATTTCCTGTCACAGAACCACTATTATGCTCTCTTCTTCAACATGGTTGAACATCATTTCTTCCAAATAATGTCAGTGGTAATATGCATGGGTTTAATGTCCTAAAAGCAGTTCGACTTGCTGCTTGTCTACAAGTAAAAGGCCTCTAGTGTTTTTTCATTGCTTCTAACATGGAATGAAGATTCTATTTTTCTCCTTTGCTTAGTCCTTTTCTCCTTTGCTTAGCACCTTTGTGTTAGATCTACTGGGGGTCATTTATAGTTTGTGTCTGTGTGTGTGTGTGTGTGTGTGTGTGTGTGCACACGCCTGCATGTGCATGTGTGTGCATGAGAGAGAGTGTGTGTGTGTTTATTTTTGAAACAGTGACTTAATATGTGGCCCAGGCTAACCTAATACAGATTTTGTAGCCCAGGCTAGCTAATCACATAGAAGTCCTCAGCCACTTGTGTGCTGGGATTTCAGGTGTACATCAAGCCAACCTAACATATTTCCCATAATCAAATTCCATTCCACCACTCACTACCTGAACAACTTTGAGAAATTTACCTTTCCTCAGAGACAGTCTCATAATACAAAGGGGATGATAAAATAGGGGACTGATTGTCTCATTGTTAAGTATTCAGTGAGTTCAGTGAGCAATCTTTTCCACCTATCCATCCATTCATCCATCCTTCTATATCTGTATCTGTACCTGTATCTCTATTGTACTTGTATCTACATCTGTATCTTTATTTGTGATGGTTTATATATGCTTGGCACAGGGAGTGGCACTATTAGGAAGTGTAGCCTTGTTGAATTATGTGTGTCACTGTGGGCATGGGCTTCAATTCCCTCTTCCTACCTGCCTGGAACCCAGTCTTCTCTTGGAGCCATCAGATGAAGATGTAGAACTCTCAGCTCCTCCTGCACCATTTCCTACGTAGATGCTGCCATGCTACCGCCTTGATGATGATGATCTGAACCTCTGAACCTGTAAGCCAGCCCCAATTAATCTTGTCCTTATAAGAGTTGCTTTGGTCATGGTGTCTGTTCACAGCAGTAAAACCCTGATTAAGACAATCTATATATCTATCCATCCATATCATCCACCCATTCATCTACATCTATCTATCTATCTATCTATCTATCTATCTATCTATCTATCTATCTATCTATCTATCTATCTATCTATGTACCTACCTCTCCATCCATCCATCCATCCATCCATCCATCCATCCATCCATCCATCTCTATCATCAATTTTATTATTAGTAGAATTTCATAACATTGAAATTCTTTTTTCTATTCATCTTTCCCAACATTTTCTATTTATTTATCTCATGCATGCATATGGGCACATATGCATATGTGTATGTGGTATATTGTATAAGGAAATGGTGTATGTATGTGCAATGTATTTATGTATGTGTGGGTATGTGTCTCTGGGACTGTGAGCTGTGCACAGACAGCCTGGTTCTTGGTCGAGCTAGGGCCTTGACCTCCAAAGACCTGGTAGGTGACTTCCACCTAAGAGGGACAGCAGGTGTTTGGCCACGCCCCTTGGGCCCCTGGCTTCTGTTGCAGCTACAACCTTCCACAGCCCCCACAGAGAGGTGTGTGGCCATCATCCATGTAGGGCAATGCCTCAAGTCCCTGGTATTCTGACTGGACTCTACTCCCACAGTTACCTGAGAACATCCAGGCATGATCCTCCCCACAGATACCTGGCAACAGACAGGCCCACTCTAAAAGGGGCTGTTTGTCCCCTCCTCTCTCTTACCCTCTTGCTCTTACTCTTGCCTCTTGCTCCTTTACTCCTCTCTCTCTCCCCATTCCCTTCCCCCCTCCACATGGCCATGGCCATCCTCTGCTTTTCTACTCTCTCCCTCTATGCCTTTCTACAATAAACACCTTAAAACAGTGGACTGCTCTCATCAGGATCTGCTGTGCTGGAGCAGTGGAGCAGGTCTTCCTCTGCTGAGCCGAGTCTAGTCTCCTGCGGGAAGCCTCTCAGTGTTCCCAGACAGTCTCCACCAACCTAATCCATCTTCTAGGGCTCTTTGGGGGAACAAAGCCTTCTGTCCTTTACCCTTTGGACCCAGGCCAGAGTCTGCCTGCAGGCCCGCACTCGGTTCTCAGCTCTTCCAAGGCATACAACGCTGTCTGGGACCCCAGAGCTGACTCCAGCAGGTCCGTGGGGACCTCAGACTGTGACTTCCCCTTCCCACAGAGCAGGGGTCCTGTGGTTTCTCACAGCAGAGCATGTGAGGTGTGCGCAGTCAAACTTCCCGCATCTGCCTCCATTAGTGGCCCTAGCCCTGTAGCAGGTACCATTTTAACCCACATGCCTCCATATGTGTGTGTTTGGAAGACAGAGGAGGACATTGGGTGTCTCCCTCTATTACTATCTGTCTTGTTGCCTTGAGACAGGGTCTCTCACTGAAGTGGCAGTTCACTGTTTTAGTTAGCCTGATTACCCAGAGAGTTCCTGAGAACTGCAGATACTTGTTATAGGTACACACGGATATGCTCAGCCTTTTACTGAGGTTATGTCCTCATGCTTGCATAGAAAGTACTCTTATCCACTAAGCCATCTCCCCAGATTGATATTTCCGAATGAATTGGGTCAATTATTTTTTACTTGCTTATGCATGAAGCATGTCCATTTCCATACTATCTGGTTTTTTTTTTCTTATTCTGAGATGTTATATCTTAGATATATTATGTCTTTCTAGACAGTAATGCTCTGCTATTACTAAAATAAATCCATTTGTCTACTCTCTAGATGTCTGTAGAATATATTAAACAGCAAGTTGGCAAAAATGGCTTAATCCTAGTCATGGCATTAGAGGTCAACATGGAGTGATGTACCCTATTCAGACAGATACGATGAGTCAAAACTCATGTTGAGAGACACATTTTCCTCCTTCTTATGTGTACATGTCTCTTATGTATATATGTCTGACCTGTTTCAATAGCTTCTGAATGTGCTTGGAGTTCCTTACATATCTCAATAGCTGCTCTCCTCATCTTATCCTCTACTTAAACAAATGGTTCCTGTCTGCAGTTATGCAAACAATGAACGCATGAACACAGGGCGGGAGGAGGAGGGAGAGGGAGAGGGATAGGAAGGGAGGGAGGGAGGGAGGAAGGGAGGGAGGGAGGGAGGGAGGGAGAGAGAGAGAGAGAGAGAGAGAGAGAGAGAGAGAGAGAGAGAGAGAGAGATTTCATTTCCAGTTGTTTGTGTTGCTTCTATTTTATGGGATTTTGCCCTTGTATCAGTATGGGTCAGCTTTTGTGAAGAAAAAATGGGCATCTCCCTCCATTTGTGACTTTTGTCTGCACTTCTAGTACCATGAAGAATTTTTAGAACAGCTTGTGTTTATCAACTGCCTGTGTGCCTCATGTTTAGTTTGTGCACAAACAGTTTCCATGTAGCATGATATCCTGGGGAGCCAGGTCTAGATTTCTGAAAGCCAGGTGCTCATGTCATTAGTGAGGGAACCCTAGAGCTGGGAATTCTTGTGAACTCCTGTGCTGTAAATTGAATTTCTTGTAGAAGGAAACACTCAGCTGATGGAAAACCTGTATGGCTGTGAGTTCTCCTCTCTAAATGGCCAATTATCAGTAAGTAACTTTCACAGAACCAGGCAACATAAACTTATTTTTGCTTAGACAAATAGCTCCTAAATGCTGAGTTACCAAATCCCCTATGTCCTTTAAATAACCCATATGTGGTACTAAGTATTTCTCTGTTGTTCTGATTTGTTCTGCTCTTTTTCTGTTTAGATAATTTGGTATTTGTTCTTGTTGGTTCCTATTTCCCACCCTAGGGACACACTCTTTATTACTTTTTTAAAAATCCATGTTCCGTTAATCACCTGATTTCCATCAATCACTCACCACCTCCCTTTTGTCAGAGCGTCTCCTCCCTCTGGCTTTATCCTCCTGCCCGCTCCTTCCTTAATTTATGGCTGATATGATGAGAGGCCTTACTTTGGAGATCAGGTGGCTTCCTAGCCTCAGAGAATTTCTTAAATGTATTTACAACTTTTATGAGAGTACAGCCTCTTCGGAAGGCTTCCTGCTTGGAAGAGGCCTGCACACATGGCACAGATGTTCACAGAAGCCTGTGAGAGCAGATAAGGGAAGGAAAAACCCCAGCATAATTATGTCGCTGAATAGATTAGTGAATAGTCAGCAACACTCATTAGATGGAAGAAAAGCTTATAGGAAAAAAGACGTCCCTTTGAAGGTCTGCATTGTTCCTCCTTGCTTTGATGTTTGTCTGTCCCTGGAAAATCCAGATCTTTATTTTCCTCTACTCCTCCATCCACTAGATCTCAAGTAAATGAGCAAACATTTTTCCTATGGTTGTTATGTTAAAGTCTAATATGAAGATTTCAAATTACTACATTAAGTTGAGATATAAAGAGCAGAGATAGATATAAGATAGATAGATAGATAGATAGATAGATAGATAGATAGATAGATAGATAGATAGATAGATAGATGGTAGATATGAGATGGACAGTAAGTGATAGATATATGGATAGATGATAGACATACTAGGTGATAGATGACAGATAGACAGATGATAGATTAATAGATATTAATCCACATCTTTTGTGCCCATCATCAGCAGTAGAACCTTCACTCTGTGTCCTACCAACAACATTATATAGTTCATTTGAACCATGTTCACATTGTCTGTTTGCTATCAAGCAAACCAACAGAAAGCCACCGTGACATTCCTGGAGGCATGCCTCCTCATTTTTAATACAATTACTTCTTGGGTTTTGAGATGTGATTAATTAGATGAGTGGAAGCCGAGGGCAAAGGACAAAGGGACTTTGTAACTGTGAGTGACTGTGGTCATCTGAGCTGTGGTAAGAAGTCATCATTGTGACTACAAATGCTCTGAAGGCCAGAACCCCTAACATTTGTAAAAGAAGATTTAACAGACGGGAAAAAACCGAAGCATTTGTCCCCTGGCATCTGCAGACACTTTAATTCCTTGGAAGGCAGTTGTTAACTGACATCAAGGCGATCTTATTGACAAGTTTTCAAATTCTGGTCCAACACTTTGTCTGGCAAAGATTGTTCATTGCTGTTGCAAAGTTCTGACCACTCAGTTCCCACTTTGCCAGAGAACGTCTTTGACTCAGAAAATGAAGCATAATGCAGGCTACACATCTTTTTAGTTCATCTTTACACATATCCCCTAACAGACAGCCTTCAAGATGACAAGGGAGGCCTTTATATTTTCTGATGTATTTTTTTAAGCAAGAGCACAGATAGATTCATGCAGCTGTGAGCTGCAGGGCTGATGGGACAATGTCTCCCACTTCCCCTGCAGACACACACCTCACTCATCCCCTGTAGGGTAGCAAGGAGTAAACAGTGATGCTTTCCAGCAGCAAAGGGCATGAGATGGATGTCAAGACACTTGCTTCCAGTCACAGCTATGGAATCCTAGAATTTCATTGCTAGAAGAGATGTACAGAACTTGGCATGGTTGTGGAGGCTGTGCTAAGCATATGGGGCATGGACTTGATCATTTCCAGGACAAAAAAAAAAAGAAGTACTGTATGTTTCTGTCCTTTAGTCCTTTTCTGAGGGGTAGGGCAAGGGTTTGGAATGGGAGTAGCTGTGATTCAAGGGAGCTGTATTAGTTAGGGTTTTACTGCTGTGAATAGACACCTATGACCAAGGTAAGTCGTATAAAAAACAACATTTAATTGGGGCTGGCTTACAGATTCAGAGGTTCAGTCCATTATCATCAAGGTGGGAGCATGGCAGCATCCAGGCAGGCATGGTGCAGGAGGAGATGAGAGTTCTACTTCATCCAAAGGCTGCTAGTGGAAAATTAACTTCCAGGCAACTAGGGTCTTAAGCCCACACCACAGTGACATACCTACTCCAACCAGGTCACACCTATTCCAACAAGGCCACACCTCCAAATGGTGCCACTCCCTGGCCCAAGAATATACAAACCGTCACAGGAGCATCTGTGAAGTTTTGTGAGTCTGGATACACTGCTGAAAATCCTGTCACCACTAGCCTTCTTAGCCTGACCCTCCTCCAGTAACTGGTTTAGAACAACCAGCTTATATTATAGATACAAAAACTGAAGTCCATAGAAGTGAAGAGACAGATAATGATCCTTAGACCTTGAGAAATACATTTCCCCTTGTTTGACAAGGTATTTCTTATCTCATACAGGTTGGTATTACTGCTGTGACAAGAAATATTAAACCACAGGTAGCTTTGTTCTTAAATGAAAAAATAATTCATGTATTAATCCAGTTGTGAGTTAGTAATACAATTTAGGCACCCCTTTGCTTGAATATCCTCCCTGCTTGGAGGTACCCACTTCTTTTTCTGATGCAATCCTATCATCTCTTCCCTTCCCCCTTTCCCTTTCTGCCTTCTTTCTGTGCCATGCTAAACTAGATAACGTATTTGTTCAGACACATAAAACGGGGTTATTGCTGGAAATCTGCTACAGCATCAAAGAAACACACTAGCATCTTAGACTTAAAATGTGAAAATCTGAACATAGAAGTTGAATTCTTAAACTAAACAACAATATTTTAAAAGCACAAGAGAAGATCATTACCTGAGAGAACACTGTAATGAATCTTATGGAAAAGCAAATAATTAGCATTGTAGTTGTTTGAGAGTTAATCAACCCACTTGCCAGTGATTAGGAAATCTCTGCTCACCCTAAACCCAGTTTCCAAGGGGACAACAGAGCAACACAGCACCTAATTCCAGATTAGAATAACAAGTCAAGAGCATACTAGAAATACTGACATCGTCTTGACTTCTCTGAACATGGAAGGATTCTGGACAAATTGCCAGCTTCTAAGGAAGTCTCAAGTATTACAAAGAACATTATTTCTGAACTATTGTAAAAACTGACATTTTAAAATTATGTGATTTAGGCCCCGGCATAGTCTCACAAGAGACAGCTACATCTGGGTCCTTTCAATAAAATCTTGCTAGTGTATGCAATGGTGTCAGCGTTTGGATGCTTGATTATGGGGTGGATCCCTGGATATGGCAGTCTCTACATGGTCCATCCTTTCATCTCAGCTCCAAACTTTGTCTCTGTAACTCCTTCCATGGGTGTTTTGTTCCCACTTCTAAGGAGGGGCATAGTGTCCACACTTCAGTCTTCATTTTGCTTGAGTTTCATGTGTTTAGGAAATTGTATCTTATATCTTGGGTATCCTAGGTTTTGGGCTAATATCCACTTATCAGTGAGTACATATTGTGTGAGTTCCTTTGTGAATGTGTTACCTCACTCAGGATGATGCCCTCCAGGTCCATCCATTTGGCTAGGAATTTCATAAATTCATTCTTTTTAATAGCTGAGTAGTACTCCATTGTGTAGATGTACCACATTTTCTGTATCCATTCCTCTGTTGAGGGGCATCTGGGTTCTTTCCAGCTTCTGGCTATTATAAATAAGGCTGCTATGAACATAGTGGAACATGTGTCCTTCTTACCCGTTGGGGCATCTTCTGGATATATGCCCAGGAGAGGTATTGCTGGATCCTCCGGTAGTACTATGTCCGATTTTCTGAGGAACTGCCAGACTGATTTCCAGAGTGGTTGTACAAGCCTGCAATCCCACCAACAATGGAGGAGTGTTCCTCTTTCTCCACATCCACGCCAGCATCTGCTGTCACCTGAATTTTTGATCTTAGCCATTCTGACTGGTGTGAGGTGGCTCTTGACTCTAGCTGCATATGTATCAAAAGATGGCCTAGTCGGCCATCACTGGAAAAAGAGGCCCATTGGACTTGCAAACTTTATATGCCCCAGTACAGGGGAACGCCAGGGCCAAAAAGGGGGAGTGGGTGGGTAGGGGAGTGGGGGTGGGTGGGTATGGGGGACTTTTGGTATAGCATTGGAAATGTAAATGAGCTAAATACCTAATAAAAAATGGAAAAAAATTTATGTGATTTAAAAGTATATTTGCTTGGAACCTAATCGTATAATAATTTCATTTTTATTATCACATATTCTAAAAAATTAAAACATAAGTGAGGTCTGATTTTTCATACCTATAATCCCAGAAGTCAAGAGAGAGGAATCTTGAGGATCTTCATAACCAAACTAGGTAACATAATGAGACCCTGTCTCAGGAAATAAAACCAAATGTGTGTGTACATGTGCTCGTGTGTATGTATGTGTATGTGTGTGTGTATGTGTGTATGTATTTATGTGTATGTATGTATGTGTGTGCATGTGTATATGTGTGTGATTATTATATGTGTATATGTATGTGTACATAAGTGTGTGTGTGCATATGTATATATATACATTCCTGCTGAGGTTTTTTTTTTTTTTTTAGTTTCCTTATTTTGGAGAAGTTCATACATATATAAATAAAATATGGTCATCCCTATTCCTAGCTTCATCTTTTTTCTTCTGTTTGGGGGTGTTGCTTCTTGAAAACATACTAAGTCAAGTTCATTCTGTTCATGTATAATGGGTATAGAGCCATGCATTGGATATAGGGCCAGTAGTGCCCATATCTTCAAACAAAAATACATGTATATATCTGTGTAGAGATACATTTAAACCATTCTTTTTTGTTTGGTTGGTTTTTTTCATTTTGTTTTGTTTTTTTCGAGACAGGGTTTCTCTGTATAGCCCTGGCTGTCCTGGAACTCACTTTGTAGACCAGGCTGCCTCGAACTCAGAAATCTGCCTGCCTCTGCCTCCTGAGTGCGGGGAGTAAAGGCGTGTGCCACCACGCCAGGCAAACCATTCTTTTTTAATCCCATTGACATCTCACAAGATTTTGATGAATGTAATATGATTAAGAAGTTTACAGATCATTATATAGAATCTGAATATTAAAAATGAAAACCCTAAATATATGTTTCTAAAATTGTAAATAGACTGAGTTTTCATTGCTATTGTTATCATAAAATTTATTAAGACCATAAATATCTTGCAAATGCTGTCAAACGACCATTTTATCTCAAAGCCCAATTCATGGGTGCACCACACAATACTATGAGGAGGGATTTTTTTTAATTAGCTATTTTCTTCATTTACATTTCACATGCTATCCCGAAAGTCCCCTATACCACCCCCTGCCCTGCTCCCCAACCCACCCACTCCCGCTTCCTGGCCCTGTCATTCCCCTGTACTAGAGCATATAATCTTCGCAAGACCAAGGGCCTCTCCTCCCATTGATAGCCTACTAGGCCATTCTCTGCTACATATGTAACTAGAGACACAAGCTCGGGAGGGGGTGGGTACTAGTTAGTTCATATTGTTGTTCCTTCTATAGGGTTGCAGACTGCTCTAGCTCGTTGGGTACTTTCTCTAGCTCCTTCATTGGGGGCACTGTATTCCATCCAATAGATGACAGTGAGCATCCACTTCTGTATTGGCCAGGCACTGGCATAGCCTAACAAGAGACAGGTATATCATGGTCCTGTCAGCAAAATCTTGCAAGCATATGCTGGGTTTGGTGGCTGTTTATGGGATGGATCACTGGGTAGAGCAGTCTCTGAATGGTCCTTCCTTCTGTCTCAGCTCTGAACTTTGTCCCTGTAACTCCTTCCGTAAGTATTTTGTTCCCCATTATAAGGAGGAATGAAGTATCCACACTTTGGTCTTCCTTCTTCTTGAGTTTCATGTGTTTTGCAAATTGTATCTTGGGTAGTCTAAGTTTCTGGACTAATATCCACTTATCAGTGAGTGCATGTCATATATGTTCTTTTGTAATTGGGTTACGTCATTCAGGATGATGTCCTCCAGATCCATCCATTTGCCTAAGAATTTCATGAATTCATTGTTTTTAATAGCTGAGTAGTACTCCATTGTGTAAATGTACCACATTTTCTGTATCCATTCTTCTGTTGAGGGACATCTGGGTTCTTTCCAACTTCTGTCTATTATAAATAAGGCTGCTATGAACATAGTAGAGCATGTGTTCTTCTTACTGGTTGGAACATTTTCTGGATATATGCCCAGGAGAGGTATTGCAGGATCCTCCAGTAGTACTATGTCCAACTTTCTGAGAAACCACCAGATTGATTTCCAGAGTGGTTGTACCAGCTTGCAAGCCCACCAGAAATGGAGGAGTGTTCCTCTTTCTCCACATCCTCACCAGCATCTGCCCTCAGTTGAATTTTTGATCTTAGCCATTCTGACTGGTATAAGGTGGAATCTCAGGGTTGTTTTGATTTGCATTTGCCTGATGACTAAGGATGTTGAACATTTTTTACAGGTGCTTCTCAGCCATTCCGTATTCCTCAGTTGAGAATTCTTTGTTTAGCTCTGTACCCCATTTTTAATGGGTTTATTTGATTTTCTGGGGTTCAGCTTCTTCAGTTCTTTGTATATATTGGATATAAGTTCCCTGTTGGATTTAGGATTGGTAAAGATCCTTTCCCAATCTGTTGGTGGCCTTTTTGTCTTATTGACAGTGTCTTTGCCTTACAGAAGATTTTCAATTTCATGAAGTCTCATTTGTCAATTCTCGATCTTACAGCACCAGCCATTGCTGTTCTGTTCAGGAATTTTTTCCCCTGTGCCCATATCTTCGAGGCTTTTCCCCACTTTCTCCTTTATAAGTTTCAGTGTCTCTGGTTTATGTGCAGTTCCTTGATCCACTTAGACTTGAGCTTTGTACAAAGAGATAAGGATGGATCACTTCCCATTCTTCTACATGATAACCACCAGTTGAGACACCATTTTTTGCAAATGCTGTCTTTTTTCCACTAGATGGTTTTAGCTCCCTTGTCAAAGATCAAGTGACCATAAGTGTGTGGGTTCATTTCTGGGTCTTCAATTCTATTCCATTGATTTACATGTCTGTCACTGTACCAGTACCATGCAGTTTTTATCACAATTGCTCTGTAGTACAGCTTGAGGTCAGGAATGGTGATTCCCCCAGAGGTTATTTTATTGTTGAGAATAATTTTTGCTATCCTAAGTTTTTTGTTATTCCAGATGAATTTGCAAATTGCCCTTTCTAACTCTGTGAAGAATTGAGTTGGAATTTTGATGGGGATTTCATTGAATCTGTAGATTACTTTTGGCAAGATAACCATTTTGACTATATTAATCCTGCCAATCCATGAGCATGGAGATCTTTCCATCTTCTGAGATCTTCTTCAATTTCTTTCTTCAGAGAGACTTGCAGTTCTTATCATACAGATCTTTCACTTCCTTAGTTAGAGTCACACCAAGGTATTTTATCTTATTTGTGACTATTGAGAAGGGTGTTGTTTCCCTAATTTCTTTCTTAGCCTGTTTATACTTTGTGTAGAGAAAGGCCACTGATTTGTTTGAGTTCATTTTATATCTAGCTAGTTCACGGAAGCTGTTTATCAGGCTTAGGAGTTCTATGGTGGAATTTTTAGGATCACTTATATATACTATCATATCATCTGCAAATAGCGATATTTTGACTTCTTCCTTTCCAATTTGTATCCCCTTGATATCCTTTTGTTGTCTAATTGCTCTGGTTAGGACTTCAATTACTGTTTTGAATAGGTAGGGAGAAAGTAGGCAGCCTTGTCTAGTCCCTGATTTTAGTGGGTTTGCTCTAAGTTTCTCTCCACTTAGGTTGACTTTGGCTACTGGTTTGCTGTAGATTGCTTTTTAGTATTTTTAGGTGTGGCCCTTTAATTCCTGATCTTTTCAAAACTTTTATCATTAAGGAGAGTTGGATTTTGTCAAATACTTTCTCAGCATCTAACGAGATGATCATGCGGTTTTTGTCTTTGAGTTTGTTTATATAGTGGATTACATTGATGGATTTCCATATATTAAACCATCCCTGCATCCGTGGGCTAAAGCCTACTTGATCATCATGGAAGATCGTTTTGATGTGTTCTTGGAATTGGTTAGCAAGAATTTTATTGAGTAATTTTGCATCAATATTCATAAGGGAAATTGATCAGAAGTTCTTTTTCTTTGTTGTGTCTTTATGTGGTTTAGGTATCAGAGTAATTGTGGCTTCATAGAATGAATTGAGTAGAGTACCTTCTGTTTGTATTTTGAGGAATAATTTGAGGAGAATTGGAATTAGGTCTTCTTTGAAGGTCTGATAGAACTCTGCACTAAACCCATCTGGTCATGGGACTTTTTTTTTTTTTCTTGGTTGGGAGACTATTAATGACTGCTTCTATTTCTTTAGGGGATGTGTGACTGTTTAGATCATTAATCTGATCCTGTTTTAAGTTTGGTACCTTGCATCTGCTTAAAATATTGTCCACTACATCCAGGTTTTCCAGTTTTGTTGAGTATAGCCTTTTGTAGTAGGATCTGATGGTGTTTTGGATTTCCTCAGGTACTGTTGTTATGTCTCCCTTTTCATTTCTGATTTTGTTAATTAGGATACTGTCCCTGTGCCCTCTAGTTAGTCTGGCTAAGGGTTTATCTATCTTGTTGATTTTCTCAAAGAACCAGTTCCTGGTTTGGTTGATTCTTTGAATAGTTCTTTTTGTTCCCACTAGGTTGATTTCAGCCCCGAGTTTTAGTATTTCCTGTTGTCTACTCCTTTTGGGTGAATTTGGTTCCTTTTGTTCTTGAGGTTTTAGGTGTGCTGTCAAGCTGCTAGTGTATGCTCTCTTTAGTTGCTTTTTGGCTGCACTCAGATCTATGAGTTTTCCTCTTAGTGCTGCTTTCATTGTATCCCATAAGTTTTGGTATGTTGTGGCTTCATTTTCATTAAACTCTAAAAAGTCTTTAATTTTTTTCTGTATTCCTTACTTGACCAAGGTATCATTGGGTAGTGTGTTGTTTAGCTTCCATGTGAATGTGGGATTTCTATTATTTATGTTGTAGTTGAATAAGCCTTAGTCCGTGGTGATCTGATAGTCTGCATGGAATAATTTCAATATTTTTGTATCTGTTGAGGCCTATTTTGTGACCAATTATATGGTCAATTTTGGAGAAGGTACCATGAGGTGCACAGAAGAAAGTATATCCTTTTGTTTTAGGATAAAATGTTCTGTAGATACTTGTTAAGTCCATTTTTTTTTCATAACTACTATTAGTTTCAATGTGTTCCTGTTTAGTTTCTTTTCCAGGATCTGTCTATTGATGAAAGTGGGGTGTTGAAGTCTCCCACTATTATTGTGTGAGGTGCAATGTGTGCTTTGGGCTTCACTATGGTTTCCTTAATGAATGTGGCTGCCCTTGCATTTGGAGCATAGATATTTAGAATTGAGAATTCATCTTGGAATATTTTACCTTTGATGAGTATGAAGTGTCCCTCCTTGTCTTTTTTGATAACTTTGGGTTGGAAGTCGATTTAATTCGATATTAGAATGGCTACTCCAGTTTTTTCTTCGGACCATTTGCTTGGAAAATCATTTTCCACCCTTTTACTCTGAGGTAGTGTCTGTCTTTGTCCCTGAGGTGGGTTTCCTGTATTCAGCAAAATGTTGGGTCCTTTTTATGTTGCCAGTCTGTTAGCCTATGTCTTTTTATTGGAGAGTTGTGTCCATTAATATTAAGACATATTAGTGAAAAGTAATTGCTGCTTTCTGTTATTTTTGTTGTTAAAATTGGAATTCTGCTCTTGAGACTATCTTCTTTTTGGTTCCTTGAAGGATTACTTTCTTGCTTTTTCTTGGGCATAATTTCCCTCCTTGTGTTGGTGTTTTCCCTTTATTATCCTTTGAAGGGCTGAATTCGTGGAAAGATATGTGTAAATTTGATTTTGTCATGGAATACTTTGGGTTCTCCATCTATGGTAATTGAGAGTTTGGCTGGGTATAGTAGCCTGGGCTGGCATTTGTGTCCTCTTAGGTTATATATAAAACATCTGTCCAGGATCTTCTGGCTTTCATAGTCTCTGGTGAGAATTCTTGTATAATTCTAATAGGTCTGCCTTTATATGTTACTTGACTTTTTTCCCTTATTGCTTTTAATATTCTATCTTTATTTAGTGCATTTGTTGTTCTGATTATTATGTGTTGGAAGAATTTCTTTTCTGGTCCAGTCTATTTAGAGTTCTGTAGGCTTCTCATATGTTCATGGGCATTTCTATCTTTAGGTTAGGGAAGTTTTCTTCTATAATTTTGTTGAAGATATTTGCTGGCCCTTTAAGTTGAAAATCTTCATTCTCATCTACTCCTATTATAATTAAGTTTTGTCTTCTCATTGTGTCCTAGATTTCCTGGGTGTTTTGAGTCAGCATCTTTTTGCATTTCACATTTTCTTTAATTGTTGTTTCCTTGTTTTCTATGGAATCTTCTGCACCTGAGATTCTCTCTTCTATCTCTTGTATTCTGTGGCTGATGCTAGAATCTATGGTTCCTGATTTCTTTCCTAGGATTTCTATTTCCAGAGTTGTTTCCCTTTGGATTTTCTTTATTGTTTCTACTTCTAAGTTTAGATCTTATATGGTTTTGTTCAATTCCATCCCCTCTTTGGTTGTGTTTTCTTGTAATTCTTTAAGGGATTTTTGTGTTTCCTCTTTAAGGACTTCTACCTGTTTAGCAGTGTTCTCCTGTATTTCTTTAAGTGAGTTATTAATGCCCTTCTTAAAATCCTCTACCTGCATCATGAGATATGATTTTAAATCCAAATCTTGCTTTTTGGGTGTGTTTGGGGTTTCCAGGACTCACTGTGGTGGGAGTACTGGGTTCTCATGGTGCTGAGTGGTCTTGGTTTCTGTTAGTAAGATTCTTACGTTTGCCTTTGGCCATCTGGTAATCTCTGGTGTTAGATGCTCCAGCTGTCTCTGGCTGGATCTTTTCCCTACTTTGATTCTGTTAGCCTCTGTCAGCAGTCCTGGGAATCTAACTCTCTACTGTGTCCCAGTGGTCAGAGCACTCTCTGCAGGTAAGCTCTCCTCTTTCAGGGAAGGTGCACAGCGGTCTGGTGCTCAGATAGTCCTCCTGGCTAAAAATCAAGTCCCAAAGGGACCCTGTCCAAGAAGGTCTGTTGCTTTTGCAGCCCACATTCTCTCCTTCATGGACTGGTCTCTGAGAGATCTGGAATATAAGATGGTACTCTCACTTGAGTCTCAGGCTCAGAGCCCTCCCTGGAGGCTGATTCTCCTTAGGGATCCTAAGATCCTGGGTGTGCTAGGGCACCTGCAGCATGGAGAGTTGTCTGGGGACCATGGGACCATCCACTGAGTTCATGCAGAAGGTGCCCTGGGGCTAAAGTTGACTGGAATGAACCCCAGCCACTGGTTGGGAGGGTTTCCTGTGTCTCTGTTCCTGCTGGCACAGACCCTGCTGGTTGCTTTGGAACAGATATTATGTTCTACTCACCAGTGATCCTAAGATCCTGGGTGTGCTAGGGTGCCTGTAGTGTGGAAAATCCTCTGGGGACTGTGGGACTGTCTGCTAAGTTCGCACCCAAGGTAGCCTGGGGCCAGAAAGGACCCCCAGGACTTTTATTTTTTTCAAAGAAATTGTTCCTTCATTGTGTGATGTATTACTTCAGAAGGCAGACATGCCCTTGTGTGACTGGAGACATTTAATTTTTCTAGACAAAGGCACTGAAATCTTTCTCACATGCATAAGTAGATTAAGTTGGATGGATTTTTATATCATTCAATATTTAAATGCTTTTCTGGGTATTTCCCTTCCTCAAAAATTACCTAGCAATTTCCCATCAAATACTGTCTTATGATTTATCCTCTGACAACTCAATTAGTTCAATTTTGTAGGAAGGAAAAACTGACTTTAAAATAGAACTGTTTCTCATCCAGGGAGGATATTCACCTCTCCATTTCTAGAAGTGACTTCAAAGCTCACCTCTTAGACATCCCAGCTCAAGCTGACACAGTTGGGAAGAACAAATACTCCAAATCCCAGTAGCTGGTATGTTTAGACATGATGCTTTTCTTTATAGTATGCCTGAAAGTTATTTCATGCAAACTTTGAAACTGGAAGCTTGGCTCTCTAGGCTTATGGAAAATGGCCACTATATAATCTGTTTTGAAAAGAAATTCTGTTTGCTGAGTCAATCGTTGAGGGACAGCTTACTGTCTTCCAAGGTTGAATATTTTTATTTAAGTAGCTGTCCTCCAAGGCATCTCCTGGCCTGGCATGAATATTCGGACTTCTGTTAGAATGGGTTGCTAGACCTGTGAGGAGGCTTGCAGTGGTTCTACCCATGGGAGGCCAGGCACCACCTCAGCTGAGTGTCTTATTGATTCCCTTATGCTTGGTTCTCATGGGACTCTTCCTCAGGAGCAGTCTATTCTTTGACAGTGGTTTGAAGATGAAAAGGCAAACTGTGTAAACAGAGGCTGTCAGCCCCATGCCTCCTGACTTGGGCCAAAGTTGGGGATCTAGAAATTGCTTATCTTAAAAATATCTAGTTCTGCGAACTCCGCTGGAAGATCATAGTTAAGCCAGTGAATACGGAAGACTAAGGACTGAGTTGCCAATTGCTGATGGTTGGTCCATTTGGCTTCTGGTGTCTTGAGGTTTTTAATAATTTACTCTCATGTTTGAGACTCAATTCACCAAGAATTTGTAAGCCTGGTTTCTGCCTTAAACAGAGTTTCAGATCAACCTCTATGGAATAGTAAGCTAAGAATAAAGAGTAAACTACTTGACTGTGAAAGTGATGGGCCCTTGATCTGGCTTTTATACCCATGAATGAGTCGTCTTTGTTTTGTCATGTGAGAACCATTTCAGAATGAGTTGTATAGAATTGTCTAAGTTGTAAAAAATTTCACACAGCTCTCTAACATGAGAAGAGCCTCCTGTAATTTGACTCTAAATACTGTTAAGTTAGCCATGTGTGTGACTTCTGGTTGCTCTGCTACTTGTCTCCTCAAGATTTCTACTTGGAGAGAGAGAGGTAGCTACAGAATCTTCTACCGAAAACAAGTTTTTCATGCTAGGTGATGTGAATTAAATTACCATCCCTGATTTAGCATTAATGTATCATCATACAGATGATGGGTCATATCATTACTTGTACATGCACTGAGAATGCAATGGCAGTCTATAGATTCATTTTTTTCAACTATTACTTCCTGTAATACAGCTGTCAGTTCCGTAGGTTATCTATTTGTCCTTGCATAGTTTTGCAACAATGGGAACAATTCAAAGTGAGCTTGGGTATTTTGTATATGTGAACTGATGAATGGTGGTTGAAGATGTGGCTTACTTGGTAGAGCACTTGTCAACTATGCATGGAGTTGTGTATAAACTTAATGTGTATGAAGTTCTGGTATTGATCATTAGCACTGCATAAACCTGGGCAGGGTGGTATACAACTGTAAATACAGAACTAAGGAGGCAAGAAGACCAGAAATTCAAGTTTATCCTTGACTATACAGTGAATTCTAGACCAGCTAGGGGTACGTGTTACAAGGAAGAAAGACAAATTATCAGAATGGATGTAAGCCATGCTTTTTATTGCATAGACTGTATCTGTACTCAGCCATTGCATATGGCTTAGTTTGTAGAGTGCTTGCGAACTACACATGGAGTTGTATATGAACTTAATATGCATGGAGTCCTGGTCTTGATCTTGATCTTAGTATGACAGAACTGAGGACAGCTCTCATCCTAATTTAAGTTATTATATTGCTATTTGCACAGTCTATATTAGCCTGAACCAGCAGCTTGAACAGAATATCAGGATTTCTATACCTCATAATTGTTGGGACAGATGCCCTGTGGCTATGCAGAACACTCAATCCCAGTGGACACCAGCATCTTTATGTGGGAAATGGGTGTAGTCAAAGGATCTGTCAGTTAGCCTTGCACACCTGAGTGAATGGCTCAGTGCATGTGAGACACTTTGCACAAGCTTATTGTTGTTCACCATTATAGTAATTAGTGGGTTACAAATATTAGCCAGAGTAGAAAATAAGACTATAGGCCAGTTATATTAAATATTTTGCTTTGTTAAAGTTTTAAGATCATTGTAAGTCTAACAAACACAACCATCATATTATCATCTACTTATTATCAAGTACAGGAATGCTTTGTTGTCAAGAATATGGAAACACTTTTTGTAAGAGCTGAAGTCATGCCAGGACTTTGCATGTTTCAGATGATGTTATTATTTTTGGGACATTGGGGCTTGATGTTAATTATTGTCTCTTTCTAGTGTCAAGATGCCACCTTGGTTGATGAAGCTTCTTGCTACAAAAGACTTGCTAATGTAACTTTTCCACATTAAAGACTTTAGACTAGGTTTAAAACATCAACTTGTTATAGAATTTTCTCTAAAACAGATGGGAAATAGTGTAGCTTTTTTTGTCTTTTTCTGCAGGGTGTCAGTAGCCATGTCACTGAGAAGTGCAACAGAAATGTCACATTTTTCTATTGTCAAGACCTGTGAATTCTCTGTCCTAATTTTGGCCATTTGTTGATCACAATTTCCATTAGACAGGGTACCTATCTTTTCTAATAGCACCAAAAGAGGAAAATAATTATTAATCTTGGCTAGATAAAATATTTAAGACATATACTCTATTCTGAAAAAATAGACGCCTTTAGTAGTGAGGTTGTTGAGAATTACTTCTTTGGGAGCAGTGGGCATGCATAGAAATCATTGTTCATGTACAGTGTCTACATGTTGGCAACCATACCAACTTGCTAACCAAGGCAGGTTCATGATTCCAAAGCAATCAGTTAGTACAACATTTTATTGACTTTTACCAAGGCATTGTAAAACCATTTGGCCAATTGTAAAATTTTAAGCTTCTTACTTCCTAAGACTCCATCTTACATGTGACAGTAGAGGACATTTTAGCATGTAGGAAAATAAAAAGCACAAAACTATTGGCTGAGAGTGTAGCTGAGTTCCACAGTGTTACAGTTTTCATGCCTCAAATTGTTTATTGGATGCTGTGTTCAAAACTAACATCCAGAAAAACAAACCAAAAACAAACAAACAAACAAAAGCAAGCAGAGAAAAAATTCACACAAGAAGTTAGGAAGAATCTTGGAATTAATGAGAAAGCGACCCAGGCCCAGATCAAGCAGAGTCATGTCTGCACACAGATTGTCATTTTGCTCTCATGTTAGAGTTAGCTATGGTATAGGATGACATACACAGGCACCTTAAATGTCATCTCCCAAACTGGCTCCAAGTTTATGTTTTGTCTGATTTCTATTTTTTTTAATTCATAGGAAACCTATAATGCATATTAAATATAATTGAATAAGTTCCTGGGAGAAGAAATAATTATTGGGCAGTATTTGTTGGGGATTTGGGAGTCATATGGCAGAGTTTGAAACAGGACCATGTGAAATATTGAATAGTTGTATCTGATTGTGGAATTAATTTACTGTGGAAGCTAGCTGCCAGTTTTCTAAAGGACAGAGTCCAGATTAGTTGGGTTATTTTAGTAATTATTATTTAACATGTGCTAAGTGCCCACAGCATGCTGGTGCCTTCCCATGGAATCAGAAGGCACTATGGAAGGAATGAGACTGGCTGTTGGGTTTAATTAATCTCTCAAGTTAATTGCCAATATGGGGCACATTTCTTACGTGAGTAAAACTGGAGTGTGAGAAAAGATAATGTCCCTCTCTCATTAAGCTGTCTGTGTTAGATTTACAGGGCAACAGTGAGGCCCATTCCAGCTTCATTTTGATAGCTTTCATTACTAACAGCACAGAGTTAAGTGGAGAGCTTGCCTTTCTTTCACTGTGAGACTTGATCCAGTAGCGAGTGCACAAACACATCCACCTACATCAGCAAGGCTTCAAAGGGCTGTTTGTAGTTTGATGCTCAGCCTGTCATAGCTTCTTTTCCACTAGCCCCAGACTTCTTTTGTTCTTCTAGAACAGGAAAATTGCAGTGCAGAACCATGCCCGACACCCGCCAAGAAGGGCAACCCTTGCCAACTGCAGCCTTCCCCTGGTTTCCGAGTAGCTGGTTTCCGAGTTCTGTAATGATGTGACTCCAAGGACCTTAGGAACTTCCTTGCATGCAGTCATAGAACTGACGAATGATTTTGCCCCTCTCCCTCCCTAGAGTGTGCTTGTAAAGCACTTTGGACAGAGCATTTTAGAAATGGCTGAGAGCTCATCAGTCACCCACAAGAACTGGAAGACCATTAGTGTCCACTTCTGGTGGATCTTGGCTTGGGTTCCCTGGAACTGTGATTGCTGTGAGTAGTGACCAGGAAGAGGCAGCTTTTAGGGAAAAGCAGGTTGTGCACGAGGGAATTAGGGAACAGGAAGAAACTAGCAAGGCTGGGTGCTCCCATGGGCCATATGGGCAATCTCTGAAATAGGAATATATCCCTCAGTATAGCCTTGAGCAGGCAAGTGGGCTCTTATCCTGACCATCTCATTCCTCAGTGTTTAGCTCTGGGTGCTGATGAGGACCACACATAGTAGCACCTGTTCCAGGATCCTCTGATCCTGGTGGCTATGGTTACCCAAGGGCTATGCTATGGAGGACAGGAACAGCAACCCCTGTGGGAAGTAGGGTGCAGCCAGCTGACACAAGGGTCCTCTGGGATCTGAAGGTGGGTGAACACCAACAGGCTCTGAAGTTAAAGAACACATAATTTCCTAGAGCATTCTGAAAGCTCAGGAAATCCCAAGTTCTTTTTGTCACAAAATTCAGCACTAAAGTCAGGATGCACAATTGGCTATTGATGGTCAGTTTCGCAGTGTGATTTAATTTTTAACAGGAGACTGTCTTGGTTTGGGTTCTGTTGATTTGATAAACACCATAAGTTTCCCTTATGCATGGGAGGAAAAGTGGTTCATTCCATCTTATCGGCCACTGTCTAATGAAACCACTGTCTAATGAAACCAAGGTGAGAACTCAAGGAGGAAGTTGGCACTGAAACTACAGAGGAACATTGCTTACTAGATTACACCCAGGCTCACACTTAGCAACCTTTCTTAAACCTTGCAGGTCCACTTTTCCAGGGATAGTATTTCCCATAGTGGGCAGAGTCCTCCTACATAAAATAAGAAAAAATTCCACAGGGGCTAGAGATGTGGCTCAGTGGTTAAAAGCACTGACTGCTCTTCCACAGGATCTGAGTTTGATTCCTGGCACTCACATGGTAATTAGCTCAACTATCTATCATTCCAGTTCCAGGAAATCACCAGTCTCTTCTGGTCTCTGCAGGCACCAGGCATGTAAGTGGTGCACAGACATGCATGTAGGAAGAACACCCACACACATAAAAATAAATGAATAGTAAATTAAAAAAGAAAATGTCTCACAGACATGTCCATGAGCCAATCTGATAGATAGACTCAATTCCTCATCTGAGGTTCCTTCTTCTCAGGTATGACAAGTTTGAAACCAACAGTAACTATCACAGAGGCAAAAAGAAAAAAGAAAATAATGAAATAAAAGAAAGATGAAAGTCCTATGGTAAAGCTTTTTTCTTTAAAGAGGACAAAGTTGTTGCTCTCAAATAGACCTTAACAAGGTTAAAAGCACATGACACTTCTTAACCCCATGGAACCTAAATTAATCTAGTCTACCTCCATTGATTTTCCATAATCTACTGTTAATGCCTGCCAAAATAATTAAACAAAACAGATAAAAAAGGTACTATATCCTCTTGAGGAAGAGGAAGTGAGATATGCTGGGTATTGGGCTATACAGCCTCTCATAATGTCAAATGACAGGCCCTAACTCTGTGATATAAATACATTACTGCAAATGTCAGTGCACAGAGAATTGTTTAGACAGGCTGCAAGGATGGCTGCTAAGCAAGCAACCAAGCAAGATATAAGAATCAAGCTGTCTGTGATCATTCAGATTGGTCATCACCAAGGATGAACACAGAGAGACTTCAGTTTTCCATGACAAACATTTGAAAGTAATACAGAAAGAGTGCCATTTAGGATTAAAACATTAAGATAAATTACAAAATATTCCATATCTACAACTTTAAATAATATATTTGTATTCCTCACTTTTTCCTACAAAACAGCAATATTTTCTTTTTTTCTTTTCTTTTTTCTTTCTTTCGTTACTATTTTTTTAATTGAATATTCAGGTGAAGAGGCTGGCTCCACACTCTTTTTTTTTTGAATTGGATATTTTATTTGTTTACATTTCAAATGGTATCCCCTTTCCCAGTAACGCCTCTGCAAAACCCCCTACCCAATTCCCCCTTACCCTTCTATGAGGGTGCTCCCCTACCAACTCACTCCCACCTCACCGGTGGCCCTAGCATTCTTCTACACTGGGGCATCAAGCCTTTACAGGCCCCATTGATGCTAGATAAGGGCCTTTCGGCTCTTTCGGTCCTTCCCCTAACTTCTCCATTAGGGCACCCTGTACTCAGTCTGATGGATGGTTGCAAGCATTCTCATCTGTATTGGTCAGGATCTGGCAGAGCCTCTCAGGAGACAGCTGTATCAGGCTTCTGTCAGCAAGATCTTCTTGGCATCAGCAATTGTTGTCTGGATTTGGTGTCTGCATGTGGGATGGATCCCCAGGTAAGGTAGTCTCTGGATGGCCTTTCCTTCATTCTCTGTTCCACTCTTTGTCCCTGTATTTCCTTTAGACAGGAGAAATTCTTGTTTAAAATTTTGGAGATGGATGGGTGGCCCCATCCCTCAACCAGGGGGTCATGCCTAATAAGTCCCTCCCACCCTCTACTTCCATTGATTATATCGTTCGCCCTTCTAAGTAGGACTGAAGCATCTTTGGTCTTCCTTCCTCTTGAACTTCATTTGGTCTGTGAGTTGTATTGTGGGCATTCCACCCTCTTTGCTTAATATCAGCTTATCAGTGAGTACATACCATGTGTGTTCTTTTGTGACTGAATTACCTTATCAGGATATTTTCTAGATCCATCCACTTGCCTAAGATTTTTGTGAAGTTATTGTTTTTAATAGCTGAATAGTACTCTATTGTGTAAATGTACCATATTTTCTGTATCCTTTCCTCTGTTGAGGGACATCTGGGTTCTTTCCAGCTTCTAGCTATTATAAATATGGCTTGTATGAGCATAGTGGGGCATATGTCCTTATTACATGTTGGAGCATCTTCTGGGTATATGCTCAGGAGTGGTATTGCTGGGCCCTCAGGTTGTACTATGTCCACTTTTCTTAGGAACCACCAGACTGATTTCCAGAGTGGTTGTACCAGCTTGCAATCCCACCAGTAATGGAGGAGTGTTTCTCTTTCTCCACATCATTGCCAGGATCTTCTGCTACCTGAGCTTTTGAACTTAGCTATTCTGACTGGAATCTCAGGGTCGTTTTGATTTGCTTTTCCCTGATGACTAAGGATACTGAACATTTCTTTGTTTCTTGGCCATTAGACTTTCCTCAGTTGAGAATTCTTTATTCATAGGGTTATTTGGTTCTCTGGAGTCTAATTTGTTATGTGAAGTACAATATGTGCTTTGAGCTTTAGTAAAGTTTCTTTTATGAATATGGGTGCCCTTGCATTTGGAGCATAGGTATTCAGAAATGAGAGTTCATCTTGGTAGATTTTACTTTGGTGAGTATGAAGTGTCCTTCTTTATCTTTTTTTTTTTTTTTGATAACTTTTGGTTGAAAGTTGATTTTATTTAATATTAGAATGGCTACTCCAGCTTGTTTCTTGGGACCATTTGCTTGGAAAATTGTTTTCCAGTCTTTTACTCTGAGGTAGTATCTATCTTTGTCACTAAGGTGCATTTCCTGTATTCAGCAAAATGATGCATCCTGTTTGCATATCCAGACTGTTAGTCTATATCTTTTTATTGGGGAATTGAGTCCATTGATGTTAAGAAATATTAAGGAATAGTGATTGTTGATACCTGTTATTTTTGTTGTTAAATGTGGCATTATGGTTGTGTGGCTATTTTCTTTTGGGTTTGTTGAAAGAAGATTAGTTTCTTGCTTTTTTCTTGAGTGTAGTTTCCCTCCTTGTGGTGGAGTTTTCCATCTATTAGCTTTTGCAGGGCTGGATTTGTGGAAAGATTTGTGTAAATTTGGTTTTGTCATGTAATATCTTGCTTTCTTCATCTATGGTAAGTGAGAGCTTCGCTGGGTATAGTAGTCTGGGCTTGCATTTGTGTTCTCTTAGGGTCTGTATGACATCTGCCCAGGATCCTTCATAGTCTCTGGTGAGAAGTCTGGTGTAATTCTGATAGATCTGCCTTTCTATGTTACTTGACATTTTTTCCTTACTACTTTTAACATTCTTTCTTTGTTTTGTGCATTTGGTGTTTTGACTCTTATGTGACAAGAGGAATTTCGTTTCTGGTCTATTCTATTTGGAGTTCTGTAGGCTTCTTGTATGTTCATGGGCATCTCTTTCTTTAGGTTAAGGAATTTTTCTTTTATAATTTTGTTGAAGATATTTACTGGTCCTTTAAGTTGGAAATCTTCACTCTCTTCTATATCTATTATTCTTTGGTTTGGTCTTCTCATTATGTCCTGGATTTCCTGGATATTTTGGTTTAAGAGCTTTTTACATTTTACATTTTCTTTGACTGTTGTGTCAATGTTTTCTATGGTATCTTCTGCCCCTGAGATCCTTTCTTCTATCTCTTGTATTCTCTTGGTGATGCTTGCATCTATAACTCCTGATCTCTTTCCTAGGTTTTCTATCTCCAGTGTTGTCTCCCTTTGTGATTTCGTTATTGTTTCTGTTTCCATTTTTAGATTCTGAATTGTTTTGTTCAATTCCTTCACCTGTTTGGTTGCATTTTCCTATAATTCTTTAAGGGATTTTTGTTTTTCCCCTTTAATTGCTTCTACCTATTTACCTGTGTTCTTCTGTATTTCTTTAAGGGGGTTATTTATTTCCTTCTTAAAGTCCTCTATCATCATCATGAGATGTGATTTTAAATCAGTGTCTTGCTTTTCTGATAGGTTGGGGTTTCTAGGGCTTGCTGTGGTGGGGGATCTGGGTTCTGATGATGCTAAGTAACCTTTGTTTCTGTTGCTTATGTTCTTGCCCTTGCCTCTTACCATCTGGTTATATGTGGAGTTAGATGGTCTTGCTGACTCTGACTGTAGCTTGTCCCTTCTGTAAACCTGTGTGTCAGCACTCCTAGGAGACCAGCTCTCTTCCGGTGGAATTTGGGTCTGGAGAGCTGTGGCACAGGTCAGGTCCAGGGTGTAGACAGAACTGGACATATCCTGTACCTGGGTGTTTGTTGGTTCCTGTGTCCTGATGCCTCTGGGTGGGACCTTCTTGGGCCAAGAATTTGAGCAGAATGGTGGTCTCACCCATGCTCTCAGTTGTGTCAGCACTCCTGGGAAATCAGTTCTCTCCAGGCTGGATTTGTGAACGGAGATTTGTGGCATAGGGTCAATTCCAGCTCATATCAAAACAGCAATATTTTTATCTGGTAACTCAAATTATTAAATTTTAACTGTAGATTTATGAATTTATTCTTGTGCATTTGTAAACTAGACTCAATGATATTTTATTCTTTCTATATTTACTCAATTTCTTTACTAGAGCTTCATTTTTTCCTAGATTATTGTAAAATTTCAATCTAAAGAGAATATTTAAAACTGTAAAGTATTTCTTCAAATGAAAGTTGAAAAAAATGATTTTTCCCCAATCAGTTAGCGTTCTTTCTGTATCTTCTCTGATTTTTTTTTTTTTTTTGAAAATCAAAGTGGTTAGAAAAAAAAAATTAAGTATAAGCATCCATAGTGACCTGCCTAGAACATGAATCTAAAATGCCAAATATCTTCTCAAATATTTGCAACCTTTGGCTTGAGTGGCATTTAGATTTCATGATGCATTGTGTTGTCCAACACCTGTCATAGTCATAGACATTGCTCTTCTTATAACAAAATAATTGTGTAAATTGTATTGGATAAGCTGTTTGTTGAAATCATAAATGAAAAATCAGAACCCTAAAAAGTAAAAGGCCCAAGGCTGCTCCTGAGTGTACTTTGGTGTTTTAAACTGAAACCCTAACTCTAGAGCAGGAGTCCTCTAGAAAGGAGTCATGGCACCATGGACTGTTCTTGGCCTTTTACCAGTGCAGAAGAAGAGGGACCACTCACACTTCAGTGTCTTTTACTGTGACCCTATCCATGTCGGAACTGCCAGCCTTGCTATGGCTAATGACTTGCTGTACTTTATGGTTGCCCTCTTCCATACCTTGTCCAGAGCTCTATGAACATATCCTCTTTTTATCCCTCATATTAACTCCAGGGCCCATGCATATCAGTTATTGTTCATGTTGCAGTGATAAAATGCTCGACTAAAACAAAAACAAAAACAAAAACAAATCAAACAAACCATAAGGCTTACCTTGGCTTACAAGTTGTGGGTGCAGTGCTTGATTGGGGAAAGTGTGGTGGCTGGGGTCACATGACATCCATGCCAGTAAACAGAGAGAGTGCATACTGGCATATAGTTTGCTTTCTCTTTCTTTTGTGCATGGTAGGGATCCAAACCTCAGTGCCACCCACATTTTGTGTGAGTCTTACAACCTCAACTAATCTAATCTAGATCTTCAATCACAAACACACCCAGTGGCTTATCTTTAGTGATGTTACATCCTGTCAAGTTGACAGTATCAACCATTGCATCAAGACCATTTTTACTGCATTTCACAATCAGAAATAAAGCTATTTCAACCCATGTCCAGTCCTACAAACCCTGCTCTTTGTGGTGTAATATCAACAAAATTGATTGATTGACTCCAGCAATGATATGAATACCACACTTGAGGAACTATTGGTGTGAGTTATAGAAGCTATTATCCATAGACTATGGAAATGTGTATCATGATGGTAATCATGACTGTAAGTGTTAGTACAACTACTGTCACTGCAGAAACCATCATTCCCACCCCTTCCTACTCCTCTTTCTCTCCAGACCTAACAGCTGTCGATGGGATTTTATAATGCAAGTCCTAGCTCGAGCCCTCTGTGCTTAGGAACTTTCTTCTGCATTGGCTGAAAACATTTCTAGGCTGGGGAGAGGGTGCAGCCTATAAAGTGCTCGTTGCAAAATGGTGGGGACCTGTATTAGATTATTAGACTCACTTTTTAAAAAATACAAGTATGTTGGTGTATGCTTGCAATCCAATGCTGGGAAGGTGATTGCAGGTAGATCTTTTGAGCTCACTGGCCAGACAGGCTAGGCTGCTTGGCTGATGTCAGGCTCCTGTGAAAAACCCTGTCCCCAAACACAAAGTTATCGAGGAATAACTTGAGGAATAATCTGAGGTTGTCATGTAGGTACACATTCATGCATGCACACTCATATCTACATAAACATGCTTACACATGCATACTCATATACACAGAAATCTTTTTCTGATGAGGACAGAAGTTTTTCTGATGAGCCATGCTGGCTCAGTCTTTTACAGATGCTCACACCTCCCCCTGAAACTAGCCTCTCTACCCACCTTCTCCTTTCTAGTTTAATTTGCTCTTTCTTCTCTTCTTCGTCTGAAGGATTATAACAATTCCATAGTATTGGATATGCATTCAGCTTTCCCTGCATACTTTTCAAAGTTTTATAAGTAATCCCTTCAATGAACCTTTGTCAAATTATTCTAATTTGAAAGGGCCATGTTTGGCTTGCCAGAGGAAATGTGGGGCAAAGTTAACTGGAATGCATGTGGACACGGGCTCATAGATTAGATGGTGTGTCTTGGTGTTTGGGAGAGCAGATAAAGAAGGGAAGCACACTTGAGTCTGTTCCCATTATGAGTAGCAGTCTGGGGTTCAGCTGTGTGAGTCTCAGCATTATCTCTGGTATTACAGACTTGTTCCAGGACTCTGCTCTGGTCCTTAGGATTGTATTATCCACTTGTCTTTAATATTGGGTTTTGCACTTCTTTATGTTTGTACTTCTAATCTGTGCCTTCAACATAGCACATTACTATGCTTTGTACACACCCAGCACAGCATTTACTTAATGACCTATCTGCTCACCCCAGAGATCAGGAGGAAGTACAGCCCACAAACACAGTGGCAGAGTGTATCTTCTGTTAGCTTCTGCTAAAGTCCCCAACAGTAGACTGTTGCTGTATTATATCTGTAAATACTGCAGAAATGGACAGGCCTGGTGATACTCCTTTTCTTTAGCATCTGCTACAGGAGAAAAATTGGACAGAAGCCTAGAAGTCATGGGCAATTATAACTTTTCACTAGAATATACTGATCTTATTTCCATTTGAAATAATAACATTTCCCTCCTCCTGACTTTTTTGCTTATTAAAATTTTGCTCCAAAATGTTCTCAATTACTGGATATTGATGTTTCTGGCTTTGAAAGCCTGATTGCCGATATCCTAGTAATAGGTTTTTTTTTGTTTGTTTGTTTGTTTTGTTTTTTTTGTTTTTTACCTTTTAATTAACAATAAGTGCTGGGAAAATCAGCACTAGAGCAGTTACAGTTTTGGCTTTTCAGGGGCATAAGCATCGTGTCTCACTAAGAAGAAAATTATAATTGAATATTAGAATTAACAAAAATATTTAAGTAAAGGCTTTCAACATAAACATGTTGATACACTTTAATGTCAGAAGGAGTAATTAGCAATGCTGGGTCAATTCAATGACTGGGTTTTAATGTTTTGTCAGAGAGGAATAGGAGTCAACTTAAATTTTAAACCAAAGTAAGTTTCTTAATCTTACAAAGCAATAAAAGTGTGGTGTTCCCCTTTAGATAGATTTTTTTTTCTTTGCAGATTTCAGATTGCCCTCAGTGTGTTGAATTTCCAGACAAACAGCATGGGTCCCCTGAGATATGGCTCTCTGTAGACTGACACAGATCTCTCCTGGGAGATTTTATATACAATCAATTATTTATATAAACACCCAAGGCTCTTCTGCAGTGCCTTAGTATTTTTTAAGCCACTGTAAAATTCCACAAGTGGCTGAACACAGGCAGTGTTTGATCAGGGGAGACTGCCTTAAGCCTCTTAGCAGCATCTGCTAGGGACAACAGAGCCCAGGGCAACTCCACATGGTGGGTATCCCAGCCAAACTGTGTAGTGACAGGGCATGCTGGGTATAGAGGCTGCTCCAGGCAAGAGCATACAACATGAATTGTAGTCACTTATGGTAAATGCAGGTGGCATTTTTATGAAAAAGAAGAAAAACTTATAGATTTTTTACTCTCTTCAGTCAGGTCTGACTAAAAGAAAAAAAAAATTCCCCAAATATTTTCGATTTTGTTAAAGTAGTAATGGGGAAAGTGGTGGTTACATGAGAGTGAAGAGATCAGGCAGAGATGTTGGGCAAAGTGGGCCAAGCTTTAGCTAAGTTGATCTCTCTCTCTCTCTCTCTTTCATTTATGCACATATATATTATCCATATTGAGTGTCTTCTTCTATTACTCTTGATTTTACTTTTAAAAACAGTGTCCCTCAGTAAAGCTGTATAGCTCATTAGTTGAGCAAGACCAGCTGAGCAACAAGTTCCAGGAGTTCTCCTTTCTCTGCTTCCCCAGTACTAGGAGTATAGGCATGTCTCACATGCTCAACATTTTCCATGGGTGTTATATCAACTTGGCTCCCCCTACTTGCTCAGCAAGCACTTTACTGCCTAAGCTGTCCCCACAGTGCCTTCATTGTTGTGTCTTAAGTACCTTTCTTAACCTTATGGGAGCTTGATGGTTCCAAGTTCAAAAGTGACCTCCCTCAAAGTCAGCGCTTGAAAGTTACTTAATTACATCAAGCTGGAAAAGTGGTATGAACTATCTTCCATGCCTGGGTTACAACTGAGAGCTTATTCCCCTCTTTGAAAGGCATCTCATTTGTGAGATGGCCTGTTTCACTGACTGATTACCAGAGAGTAGAAATCTTTCTTCTCAGCAAGATCAAGGCACTTCCTTCTGCAACAGGAATGCTTGTTGACTTCTCACTGAATTCATATGTTAAAATTCTAATTCATATGCTAAAAACCTTAAGGGGTCTTAAGGGACAGTTTGGTGTTTGGCAGTTGTGATCACTAATCTCAGTTATCTACTTGATTTGACTATGAGTCAGCTAAAATATGTGCCCAGAGTGGATGACCCAGCTCTCTGCCTTTCTTTCTGGCTCTCTCCTTCCTGCAACCGGTAGTGCTTCAGTAAGACCCTGATTCTCCATCAGAGGTACTTACTTCGAGTGAGACATACTGAGTGAGACACCCGAGATGCAGATTGATGCAAAAAGAGGTTTATTTCCCCAGGTGCATCAGGATCGACCTTTAATTAACCCACAAGGCAAGTAACTAGAAGGTGACCCACGAATGACCATTACAAGCAGTTTTTACACTTTTTAGAGGCACAAGTTACATCAGCAAGGTTACTTGTTAAACTTATTGGCTAAGCATATTGACATTTAAATCTAGTGGCTAGCAAGTATAGGCAGATCATGACATGACGTGAATTTGAACTCTGAGACTTTCCAGAGGGTCAGGTGACTATCAGTCAGTACATTCTGTTTTTCTCAAGAATGTTTTGAAGAAATATAGCAAAGTAAAAACAAAATTCGAGGCTTTTAGGCCCAGGCTTGGGAGTGTGGTCTTTGTGGCTTATTGCTCCAGGTGCTGGTCATAAAACAGATAGCAACATTCCTTCCTCCATCCACCCGCTTCCTGGGTTCAAAGAGTGTTCATTCAAAGAAAGTCACCCTGACCCACCCTGACCATTGCTGGAACCTGCAATGCAAATGTGCTATTGTTAGGGGCTCTTAGAAACTGTCTTGAGAAATAACCCTCACAATTACCAGGTATTCCTTGTGACATTTGTGACTTTACACTTCCTTGTGACTCTTAACTGGTATTTTTGGTATTTTCCAACAACGCCCTCCCCACCTCCTTGAGTTGTGGTTTCTTCCTTTAAATACCCCCTTACTCAGCTACTCGGGGCACCACGGTCCTCTACTCCTGCGTGGTGTATGACCGTGGGCCCGAGAGCGCTCTTGAATAAAAATCTTCTTGCAGTTTGCAGCAAGACCGTTTCTTGTGGGTGATTTTGGGGTGTCGCCTCTCCTGAGTCAGAACGTTGGTGAGTCCTCATGTTGTGGCTCTTTCAGTTTCTGCTCCTCCTGAAAGAACTGTGGGTAGAGAATGGAACTTGGTATAGCCTTGACCCCAGCCCAGAGAGGGAAGCTGTAAGGAGGGTGTGGGACTGAATAAAGCCCTTAGGGTCTTTCACTTCCACTGACACTCCTTGAAAACCCTGTAAACTCCGTATGTTACATCTGTGTTCAAGGAACCCAGCCTATCTTTGGCTTTGAGTATCTTTGGGTGGTTTCTTATTTTCTTTTCCTAAATGGGCAGGTCCACTGCAAAAAGACAGGACAGTTCATTCCTTTTCCAGACCACAATATCTCTTGTTTTTAATTGTCATACTAGATGATAAATAATTTGCTTTCACAAATCTTTGCTTTGAAGAGGAACAAAGTATGATATGTACATAGTTCCTGTTCTTGATGTCCATATACAAGAAGCCATGACTAGGATCCCTTTCTACTCCTTGAGACTGTCTGTTTTGATAAAGCACTGTCACCAGACAGATTCTCTGGATTATTGTTTCAGAAAATGAATTCACACCTGCAATCCCTTATGCTGTTGATGTTACTATTTAGTCCCTGCATGTTGCAAGTATGGTTCCTGGGATTTGGTTCTCCAGGTGGCACATCATTTGAGCTTCTGGCTTAATTTGGAGCTTCAGAGCAGAGTGACTGTGGTGGCAGTGACATTACCTATAAGCTTTTTTTGTCTCCTAACCATCTGAATTCAATGTACACACACAGGGTTCTCCATTTTTTAGTTGCACCTCCCACAATGAACTGATCCCTCTCCTCATTTATCTCCCACAGTGCCTCTACCTCATGCATCTGAACTGGCTCCTCTACCCATTCATTTAATCATTGCTCCACCTGAATTATGGCCCAGCACAGAAAACACCTAGTTTAAGCCACTGCATCTTTTATAAAAGTTATTATGGAGGTCTTCTGCATTTGCCTCTACTCAGCAAATGTCTTCCTATAGATACCTAATAAAAGCATAGATGTGTTAGGAGCGCTTACTGCCCCTATGGAAAGTCTGTAGACATTTTTACTACCATATATTAATTGACAAGATAATGAGTCTTGTTTTGGGTGTGTCTACAAGTGTGTGTGTGTGTGTGTGTGTGTGTGTGTGTGTGTGTGTGTGCACTCACGCACCCGTGCACGCTTGTGTTATGCTTATAGGTCACGTGCATTTAGTTGTGCATTTTGGTGTGAAGGGAAGAGGTTAATGTTGGTGTCTTCCTTGATCATTTTCCACCTTATTTTTGGGGACAAAGTCCTACATTGTACTTGGAAAATACCAATTGGACTAGGTTAATTGGCAATTCCTGGAGATGCCTCTGTACAAGCCCTCCAAGTGCTAGGATTACCAGAGCTTGCCTCCATGCCTGGCTTTTTACATGAGCATTGGGTATCAAAAGGCAGGTCTTCAGGCTTGAACTGCAGGCATTCTACCTACAAAGCCATCTCCCCAGCCTCTTACCACAATCTATCCAAACATGACTATGGCATACTTTGATCATAACCAACCCAACTTCCTAAACCTAAAGAAAGAGATGCCTATGAACATAGGAGAAGCCTACAAAACTCCAAATAGACTGGACCAGAAAAGAAATTCCTCCCGACATATAGTAATCAGAACAACAAATGCACTAAATAAAGATAGAATATTAAAAGCAGTAAGGGAAAAAAGTCAATAACATATAAAGGTAGACCTATTAGAATTACACCAGACTTCTCACCAGAGTCTATGAAAGCCAGAAGATCCTGGACAGATGTTATATAGAACCTAAGAGAACACAAATGCCAGACCAGGCTACTATACCCAGCAATTGGTAGGGAAACCAAAGTATTCCACAAAGCCAAATTCACACAATATCTTTCCATGAATTCAGCCCTTCAAAGGATAATAAAGGGAAACACCAACACAAGGACAGAAACTACAACCTAGAAAAAGCAAGAAAGTAATCCTTCAACAAACCTAAAGAAGAGAGCTGCAAGAAGAGAATCCCAAATTTAACAAAAATAAGAGGAAGCAAGAATTACTTTTCTTTAATTTTTCTTATCATCAATGGACTAAATTCCCCAATAAAAAGACATAGACTAGTAGACTGACTACACAAACAGGACCCAACATTTTGTTGCTTACAGGAAACCCACCTCAGGGAAAAGGAAAGACACTACCTCAGAGTGAAAGGCTAGAAAACAATTTTCCAAGCAAAAGGTCCCCCCAAAAAACCTGGAGTAGCCATTCTAATATCAAATAAAATGGACTTCCAACCCAAAGTTATCAGAAAAGACAAGGAGGGGCACTTCATACTCATCAAAGGTAAAATCTACCAAGATGAACTCTCAATTCTGAATATCTATGCTCCAAATACAAGGGCAGCCACATTCATTAAAGAAACGTTAGTAAAGCTCAAAGCACACATTACACCTCACACAATAATAGTGGGAGACTTCAACACCCCACTGTCACCAATGGGCAGATCCTGGAAACAGAAGCTAAACAGAGACACATGGACACTAACAGAAGTTATGAAACAAATGGATTTAATTGATATCTACAGAACATTTTATCCTAAAACCAAAGGATGTACCTTCTCAGCACCACATGGTACCTCCTCCAAAATTGACCCTATAATTGGTCACAAAATAGGCCTCAACAGATACAAAAATATTGAAATTATCCCATGTATCCTATCTGATCACCACAGACTAAGGCTGATCTTCATTATCAACATAAATAATAGAAATCCCACATTCATATGGAAGCTGAACAACACTCTACTCAATGACACCTTGGTGAAGGATGACATAAAGAAAGAAATTAAAGACTTTTTAGAGTTTAATGAAAATGAAGCCACAACATGCCCAAACTTATGGGACACAGTGAAGGCAGTCCTAAGAGGAAAATTCATAGCCCTGAGTGCCTCCAAAAAGAAACTAGAGAGAGCATACACTAGCAGCCTGACAGGACACCTAGAAGCTCTAGAAAGAAAAGAAGCAAATTCACCCAAGAGGAGTAGATGGCAGAAAATAATCAAACTTATGGCTGAAATCAACCAAGTGGAAACCAAAAGAACTATTCAAAGAATCAACCAAACAAGGAGCTGGTTCTTTGAGAAAATCAACAAATTAGATAAACCCTTAGCCAGGCTTATTAGAGGGCACATGGACAGTTTCCTAATTAACAAAATCAAAAATGAAAAAGGAGACAAAACAACAGAACCTGAGGAAATCCAAAACATCATCAGATCCTACTACAAAAGGCTATACTCAACAAAACTAGAAACCTGGATAAAATGGACAACTTCCCAGATAGATAACAGGTATAAAGTTAAATCAGAATCAGATTAACGACTTAAAGAGTCCCATTTCCTCTAAAGAAATAGAAGCAGTCATCAATAGTCTCCCAAACACAAAAAGCCTAAAACTATGGGTTTAGTGCAGAGTTGTATCAGACCTTCAAAAAAAACCTAATTCCAACTCTTCTCAAACTATTCCTCAAAATAGAAACAGAAGGTACTCTACCCAATTCATCCTATGAAGCCACAATTACTCTGATACCTAAACTACACAAAGATCCAACAAAGAAAGAGAGCTTCAGACCAATTTTCCTTATGAATATCGATGCAAAAATACTCAATAAAATCCTCACAAACAGAATCAAAGAACACATCAAAACGACCATCCATCATGACCAAGTAGGCTTCATACCAGGGATGCAGGGATGGTTTAATATAAGGAAATCCATCAACGTAATTCATTATATAAACAAACTCAAAGACAAAAACCACATGATCATCCAATTAGATGCGGAGAAATCATTTCACAAAATCCAACACCCCTTCATGGTAAAAGTTTTGGAAAGATCAGCAATTAAAGGCCCATACCTAAACATAATAAAAGCAATCTACAGCAAACCAGTAGCCAACATCAAACTAAATGGAGAGAAACTCAGAGCAATCCCATTAAAATCAGGGACTAGACAAGGATGCCCACTTTCTCACTACCTATTCAACATAGTACTTGAAGTTCTAGCCAGAGCAATTAGGCAACAAAAGGACATCAAGGGGATACAAATTGGAAAGAAAGAAGTCAAAATATCACTATTTGCAGATGATATGATAGTATATATAAGTGACCCCAAAAATTCCACCAGAGAACTCCTAAACCTGATAAACAGCTTCAGCGCAGTAGCTGGATATAAAATTAACTCAAACAAATCAGAGGCCTTTCTCTACACAAAGGATAAACAGGCTAAGAAAAAAATTAGGGAAACAACACCCTTCACAATAGTCACAAATAAGATAAAATACCTTGGTGTGACTCTAACTAAGGAAGTGAAAGATCTGAATGATAAGAACTTCAAGTCTCTGAAGAAAGAAATTGAAGATGATCTCAGATGGAAAGATCTCCCATGCTCATGGATTGGCAGGATTAATATAGTCAAAATGGCTATCCTGCTGAAAGCAATCTACAGATTCAATGCAATCCCCATCAAAATTACTACTCAATTCTTCACTGAGATAGAAAGGGCAATTTGCAAAGTCATTTGGAAAAATAAAAAACCTATGATAGCTAAAACTATTCTCAACAATAAAAGAACCTCTGGTGGAATCACCATTCCTGACATTAAGCTGTACTACAGAGCAATTGTGATGAAAACTGCATGGACTGGTACAGTGACAGACAGATAGATCAATGTAACAGAATTGAAGAACCAGAAATGAACCCACACACCTATGGTCACTTGATCTTTGACAAGGGAGCTAAAACCATCCAGTGGGAAAAAAAGACAGCATTTTCAACAAATGGTGCTGGCACAGCTGGATGTTATCATGTAGAAGAATGCAAATTGATCCATTCTTATCTCTTTGTACAAAGCTCAAGTCTAAGTGGGTCAAAGACCTCCACATAAGACCAGAGACACTAAAATTAATACAGGAGACAGTAGTGAAAAGCCTCGAAGATATGGGCACAGGGGAAAAATTTCTAAACAGAACAGCAATGGCTTGTGCTGTAAGATCAAGAATTGACAAATGGGACCTCATAAAATTGCAAAGCTTCTGTAAGGTAAAAGACACTGTCAATAAGAGAAAAAGTCCATCAATAGCTTGGGAAAGGATTTTTACCAATCCTAAGTCTGATAGGGGACTAATATCCAATATATACAAAGAGCCCAATAAGCTGGACTCCAGAAATTCAAATAACCCAATTAAAATGGGGTTCAGAGCTAAACAAAGAATTCTCAACTGAGGAATACCTAATGGCTGAGCAGCACATGAAAAAATGTTCAACATCCTTAATCATCAGGGAAATGCAAATCAAAACAACCTTGAGATTCCACCTCACACTAGTCAGAATGACTAAGATCAAAACTTCAGGTGACAGCAGATGCTGGTGAGGATATGGAGAAAGAGGAACACTCCTCCACTACTGGTGGGATTGCAAGCTTGTACAACCACTCTGTAAGTCAGTCTGGAGGTTCATCAGAAAATTGGACATAATACTACTGAAAGAACCAGCAATACCTCTCCTGAGCATATATCCAGAAGATGTTCCAACTAGTAAGGAGAACACATGCTCTGCTATGTTCATAGCAGCCTTATTTATAATAGCCAAAAGCTAGAAAGAACCCAGATGTCCCTCAACAGAAGTATGGATACAGAAAATGTGGTACATTTACACAATGGAGTACTACTCAGCTATTAAAAACAATGGCTTTGGGCTGGTGAGATGGCTCAGTGGATAAGAGCACCCGACTGCTCTTCCGAAGGTCCAGAGTTCAAATCCCAGCAACCACATGGTGGCTCACAACCATCCGTAATGAGATCTGGTTCCCTCTTCTGGAGTGTCTGAAGACAGCTACAGTGTACTTACATATAATCAATAAATAAATCTTTAAAAAAAAAGATTAGATTTAAAAAAATAACAATGGCTTTATGAAATTCTTGGACAAATGGATGCATCTGGAGGATATCATCCTTTGTGAGGTAACCTAATCACAAAAGAAGTCATTAGATATGCACTCACTGATAAGTGGACGTTAGCCCAGAAACATAGAACACCCAAGATACAGTTTGCAAAACACAAGGAAATCAAGAGGGAAGGCCAATGGGTGGATACCTCATTCCTCCTTAGAACAGTGAACGAAATACTCATGAAAGGAGTTACAGAAACAAAGTTTGGAGCTAAGACGAAAGGATGGACTATCCAGAGACTACCCCACCCGGGGATCCATCCCATAATCAGCCACCAAACCCAGACACTATTGCATATGCCAGAAAGATTTTGCTGAAGGTAAGTTGTTATAGCTGTCTGGTATGAGGCTATGCCAGTGCCTGGTAAATACAGAAGTGGATGGATGCTCACAGTCATCTATAAGATGGAACACAGGTCCCTCAATAGAGAAGCTAGAGAAAGCACCCAAGGAGCTAAAGGGGTCTGCAACCCTATAGGTGGAACAACTATATGAACTAACCAGTACCTCCCAGAGCTCTTGTCTCTAGCTGCATACATAGCAGAAGATAGCCTAGTCAGCCATCACTGGGAAGAGAGGCCCCTGGGTATTGCAAACTTTATATACCCCAATACAGGGGAATGCGAGGGCCAAGAAGCGGGAGTGGGTGGGTAGGGGAGCAGGGCAGAGGGAGGGTATAGGGAACTTTTGGGATAGCATTTGAAATGTATATAAAGAAAAAATCTAATAAAAATTTAATTAATTAATTAATTAATTTTTTAAAAGTGGGAAACACATCGGGGCACAGTCACTATGAAAAGCAAAATCAAACTCCAATTCTCCAATCTCTGGGATCCACTCACAATCTTCTGGATTCCTCCAAGGGATTGGGTCACTTCCCCAGCGCTGCACTTTGTAGAACACATCTTGTCTTCTAGGCTCTAGCTGCCTGTACTCCACTGCTGCTGCTGTTCTTGGTGGTCATCTCATGGTACTGGCATCTCCAAAACAATGCATTACCCCTTCAATCCCGGGCCATCAATTGCAACTGAGGCTGCACCTTCACCAATGGCCTTCCATGGCCTCTCACAGTGCCAAGCCTCAGCTGCTCTGCATGACCCCTTCACGCCTTCAAAACCAGTACCACCTGGGTAACTCTTACACATTACTAAGTCCAGCCACAGCCCAAGGTACAACCTTGGCTATCTCTGGAACACAGCCTCTGTGCTCTCAGAAAACACTTTCCAGAAGATGTCACCTCAATGATGCTGGTCTCTTCTTAATCACAGCTAATTTCTTAGCTCCAGCTAACCAGCATCAATAGTCCCAGTAATGCAAAGTTTTCGCTTTAGTAGTTCTGGTATCTTGTTAATCACAGCTGATTCTTCAGCCCCAGCTAACCAGAACCACAGAATCTTCACAATCCAAAATAGCAATGGCCCTGAAAAGAGTCTCTAATTTTCCCTCTGAAATTTCACAAGCCAGGCCTCCATTTTCTGCACTGTTCTCAACATTATCTTCCAGGCTCCTACACAACATCCCACAGAGCTCTTAACAATGAATGGATCTTCTAGCTCAAAGTTCCAAAGTCCTTCCACAGTCTTCCCCAAAACATGGTCAGGTTTTCACAGGAATACCCCACTATGCTGGTACCACTTTGTCTTAGTCAGGGTTTCTATTCCTGCACAAACATCATGACCAAGAAGCAAGTTGGGGAGGAAAGGGTTTATTCAGCTTACATTTCCACATTGCTGTTCATCACTGATGGAAGTCAGGACTGGAACTCAAGCAGGTCAAGAGCAGGAGCTGATGCAGAGACCATGGAGGGATGTTTTTTACTGGCTTGCTTCTACTGGCTTGCTCAGCCTGCTGTCTTATAGGGAAGGGGTCCTCCCCACCTTGATCACTAATTGAGAAAATTCCCCACAGCTGGATGTCATAGAGGCACTTCCCCAGCTGAAGCCCCTTTCTCAGTGATAACTCCAGCCTGTGTCAAGTTGACACCAAACTAGCCAGTTGGTGTTTTTGTTTTGTTTTGTTTTGTTTTTTTGTTTTTTGTTTTGCTATTATGAAGTGCCTTCACATTCACTCCTTACTGACTGCACTGGCTGATGGTCACACCCACCAACAGAGTTCCTTCCCAACTCTCCTCAGGGTTCATTCTTTGTCATTGATTGTTATGACAGGCACCCAGGCTTGGGTGACACAGAATCAATGTACTCTTAATTTGCATTTATCAGCTGCCTTAGGATGTTGAACCTTTTTCCTGGTGTCAACTGACTATTTGGAAATGTGTGTCAATTTAGCTCATTTTCTAATTGGATGATTTCTCTTTTGTATTTTTAATTATTTGAGTTCTGGATATCAATTCTAGATATATATTCTGGATACTAATCTACTGTTGTTAGATTAATGCCTGGTGAATAGGTTGAAAGATTTCCTCCTATGATGTAGGCTATCTCTTCACTCTAATAATTGTTTTGTTTGATGTGATTCTATTTGTCCATGTTTGCTCCCATTTTGCAAGCCCTGGGAGCCCCATTTAGAAAGCCATTGCCCATGCCTGCACCTCAACTCTTTCTAGCCTCAGTTACTTATTTAAAATGCATGAAGTGATATTTATTGTAAAACCATATGGTTTCTAATATTAAGGGAGAGACATGGATGGGACTTCTAATTATTTGAATTTATTTTATATTTGAATGTTATAAGCTTTATTGTAAAAGAAAAGACCTCCAGCTCCCACAAATTAACTTGCAAATAAATAAAAACATTACATATCCAAATTAATCAGACCCTAAGTTACATGATTCAGTGAACTTCAGTACAGTCACAATAGGCATTCAGAACAGAAATTTGTAGTCTCCCCTCCCCCAGCCTGAAACCTGCTTGATCAGGGGTGGAGCTTCCCGCTCAATCTTTCTGCCATGCCCACTGCTGGAACCTGCCGCTTTGCTACTGGATCCCGAGATTATTTGGTGGGAATCGGGCCCCTCCCCCTTCCTTCATAACTGCGTGCGGAACAGTAAAATTGAGCTTTGATCAGAATGCCTGTCTTAGCTGAATCATTTTCTCTCGCCACCTAGCCCCTCTTCTCTTCCAGGTTTCCAAAATGCCTTTCCAGGCTAGAACCCAGGTTGTGATCTACTGGCCAGACACAACAGAAATTGTGGAATTTCACAGTAAAATTTACATTTTTGGTATCAAATATATTCTATGTACTTATCCATCACCAAACCCAAAAGTCTCTGATAAAGTTAGAACTAGAAAAACCATCAGTTTATGTCCTCTTCTTAACTGTGTCTGTCATCAGCATTCAGTCTCTCTAGATCCCCTGATACTTATTCTTGCTTATTCTCTTTTTTTATGTTATACTGTCCCTATATGTACATGCAGTTACTTGTTTGTATATTATCATGTATTTATGAAAGATTTTGCAAATGATAAAGAACATTAAGGTTTTTTTCTTTCTGAGATTGCTTAATCTCATACATTCTAAGTCCATGTACTTTCCTGGAAAATGTTTAACTTTGTTTTTCTTTAGAGCTGTGTAGTATTCTATCACATATATACTTATATTTTATGTGTAATAGATATATTTTATATATCAAAGTATCATATATAATATTTTATTTATCCATTCATCTGTTGATGAACAACTAAGTTAGTTTCAATTCCTTTCTATGGTGAATTGATCAACAATAAAGAGAAAGGAGCAAATATTTCTACAATAGGGTATGAAGTTCTCTGGGTATGAGTTTAGGAGTAAAATAGCTGGGTTATATAGTAGTTCTGTTTTTAATTATCTAAGGAAACTACAAATTGATCTCCACAGTGGCTAGATTAATTTGTACCCTCATTATGTTAGCTACTTTTCTATTGCTGTGATACCCTGAGCAAAAGCAATTTGGGAAACATTTTAAATCTAACTTGTAGTCCATCATCCAGAGAAGTCAGGGCAGGAACTCAAGGTAGGAACCTGGAGGCAGGAACTGGAGCAAAGGCCCTGAAAAAGTGCTGAGTACTGGCTTGTTCTTCAGGGCTTGCTTTCTTATAGCACCCAGGACTACCTTCCCAGGAGTGGTACCACACTCCTGCACAAATCATCAATCAAGAAAACGCAACAGTAGCTTGCCTACAGGACAATGTGGTCAGGGCATTTTCTCCACTGACATTCCCTGTTCTAAAAGCACTCTCACTTGTGTCAAGTTGATAAAGCTAGCCAACAGAGAAGAAGGTTTCCTTTCTCTCCCCATAATCTCCAACACTTGCGGTCCTATTTGTTGATGGCAGCCATTCTGACTGGGGTGAGGTAATGTCTAAACAAAGATTGTATTTGCATTTTCCAGAGTGCTAGGGATATTGAACAGTTTTAAGTTTTTTTTCTATGTATGTCTCCTTTTTGATAAATGTTTATTCAGTTTATTTTGCCTGTTTATTGATTGGCAGCTTTATTTCCTTGGCATTTAATTTTGCAATTCTTTGTGACTTCTGGATGTTAGCTTGTTGTCTGAAATGTTAGCTGGTAAAGAGTTGTCCTCATTTTGTGGGATCTTTGCTAACTCTGCTGATGGTTTGTTGCATAGAAAATTTGAATATGTCTTAATTGCACATGGATTGATATTGATATCAGTTGATATTCTGACACACATATGTAATAAGGACACCATCTAAGAGGTTTCCTATTCATTTGTGTTGGGAGTGTGAACATCTTTTCTAGCTTGTCTGAGAATATGATACTTTACTGGCAGTCACCCGATTGTGAGCAGAGCCCAGGAACTCATTCTTTCCATCCAGCTGTATCTTCATATCTGATAACCTCTGGCTTTTTCCCAGCTCTGATGGTCAGCAGCGACTTCTGTAAGCTGAATTGCTACAGTTTCTTACATGCAGGAAGAACATATAGTATTTGCTCTTGTGTGTCTGGCTTATTCAACTGCACGTAGCATGTGTTCTCCAGACTCACTTCTACTGTTCCTGATTACAGGATCTCTCCCCTTTGCTAGCTGGGTAATACTCCATCATATATTTTGCCCACTTACCCTTAATGGGACTCTCAGTAGATACTGCTTCTTATCTATTACACAGATTGCTGTAGTAAACACAGGAGGAAAGATATATCTTTAGCACATGATCTTTTCTGTGAATATGTCTAGTTCAAGTCCTAAGTGGGTTGGAAAGCTGTTCTTTCAGTGTTCCAAGGACATACCACCATGTGTTCCATAATGTTATTCATTTATGTTCTTACCAGCAGTGTGGGGAGTCACCCTGTCCCACACATCTGAGTCTGCATGCTATTTTTTGTGGTATTTATTGTATGACTTCTGATCATCTAGACATTTCTTCTGACAAATGTAATTATAACAGCATGATTCCTTTGCCTTGTAGATCCTAGTTTTGAGCCTCTTACACAGATTTACATTTTGGTACCAGTAAGTCAGTAAGAGAGAATATTTCTCTCACCCTCTATCTCTGTCTCTCTCTCCCTCCCTTCCTCCTGCCATCCCCTTCTCCCTCCTTCTCCCTCTCTCCCGTTCATCACTGTCGTCGTCCTCCTCCTCCTCCTCCTCTCCTCTTCCTCCTCCTCTTTCTCCTCTTCCTCCTCCTTCTTCTCCCTCTCCTTCTTCTTCTTCTCCCTCTCCTTCTTCTTCTTCTCTTTTTTTTTTTTCCCCCCCCCTTTTTTCCCCCCCCCCCCCCCCCTCCCCTCCTCCTCCTCCTCCTCCTCCTTCTTCTTCCTCTTCTTCCTCTCTCTCTCTTCCTCTCTCTCTCTCTCTCTCTGTGAGTGTGTGTGTGTGTGTGTGTGTGTGTGTGTGTTGTCTGCCTTTCTTCCTCTTTTCTCCTCTTTTAGAAAAGCAAAACAGAGGAGTATTTAGTAAGGGGAGTAGAAAAGACAGGGTCTCTGATACCTTGTCATGTCTAGCAAGTTGAACAACTCAAATAACACAATACTAAAGCCAATAGGTAATAGGGCACTGGCTAACCATAAAACATGTCAGTGGTGGTGGCAAGCACCACTCAGCACCAGCCATTATTGCCAGGTGGGATTTTTGGCCAGGTATATTCACTTTAATTCTTTTAAGAGAAGAAAGCTAGATGTCCATGCCAAGATAGTGATATCTAATAAAATAAACCAAAGAAGTATACAGACAAGCACACCAAGGTAGAGCCACTGTTTCGTGCTCTCTGCTGCTGCTGTGGCTGCAAAGCTCTCTGAGTTTAGCTCTGTTAAGACTCCACATGGAGAAAACTGTTTATTGCTGAAGGCAGAGACTGTGCTTGTTTTATTCCTAAGAGGTTAGGAATATCTCTTCTCATATGATATACCCCAGTAAGTGGGCATGCTTTAAAAAAATATAAGGACTGTCAACAATAGACCATAACTCAGGCACCCAGGACTCAGCAAACCCATTTCTTTTACTTTGTAATACAAGTATTTGGACAGTTAATATTTTCTGTTATTCTTTCCCAAATTAAAATTTTAGGAGAGGTTACAGATGAATTATTTTTCTTGAACTACTGAAGAGTTACAGTAATCCCACTATCTTAGTTAGGGGTTTACTGTTGAGACACCATGACCAAGGAAATTCTTATAAGAACAACATTTAATTGGAGCTGGCTTACAAGTTCAGAGTTTTAGTCCATTTTCATCAAGGCGGGAACATGGCAGCATTCAGACATGCATGGGGCAGGATGAGCTGAGAGTTCTCCATCTTTATCTGAAGGGTGATAGCAGAGCACTGGCTTCCAGGAAGCTAGGATAAGGGTCTTAAGCCTACAACCCCGGTGACACACTGACTCTAACAAGATCACACCTCCTAATAGTGCCACTCCCTGGACCAAGCATATACAAACCATCACACCCAGTAAACATAGCATATGCCAAACGTACTCGAACTTAACTTTGGTTGATCTCCATATGGGAGTGTTAGGCTTAGTGGTGGCTGAACTGATTAAATCTTTCAAGATGACATCAATTCCAGTGCTCCCATACAAAAAGAACAACTCATCCATTTTAGCAGACTTTAAGAAGTCTCTGTGTTTTAAAAGGAAGAAAAATAACACCACATGACATCTTGGCTAGCTCTGGCCATTCTCAGGCAGTACAGACTCAGCCACATTCTCAGATGCTTAGAAGTTGACCTGCTTTGTGCTGGACATTTCTCATGGCCAAAATTTCAGGCTCTTTATTTTTCTTTAAACAACAGATAGAGAATGTGAATTAGCTCTGATCTTAACAGCAAGAGCAGAAAGCCAGAACTAAAGCCAAGTAAATAATTCAGATGATGGAAATCTGCTGTCCTTTCAGTGGTCGGTCTCTGCTTCACTGTAACCATTACAATGTGCTTCACTGGTATATCACTCCATTTTAATTAAAGGTAAATGGTCAGCAAACACACACCCAGAAGCCTGCCTCACACTCCTTTATCCACCAGACTTGTCCACTGCAAAGCCCTTTGCCTGTAGCCATCCCATGGCACTTCGACTTGAAGTTTAGTGTCACAATTAAGTAAGTAACTTCATGCCTTTGAGTTAGCAATAAACAGGAGTTTCTCCTCTGCAGGGCTTAGAAGCAGATCTGAAGTGGTACTCAGGATGATTGCATTCCTAAGCCCACAATTAGCACAGTTCAGAACTAATCTTTAGGCCTTAAATAAAGCCAAAAGAATCTACACAAAGCACTTCATTTTTTTCTGGGAAGGTTAAATGAAAATTAAAGTGTTCACTGGAAAGTCATCCTTTTTAAAATGCACTTCCTAACAACCACTTACTCGAGGAAGGAATAGCTACTATGGTTTGAGATGTTCTGGTATAAGTTCCCCTACTCTATCACAGCAACAGAGAACCCACTCATATTTTTTTCTAAGTGAGGTAATTTAGAAATCATTCTTCAAGGCTGTTCCTGCAGTTTTAGAGATTGTACACATTTACACAGTGTGGTGAGTTATTAAGCAAAAAGAGGAAACTCGAGTGCTGGAGAGTGAAACAGGCAGCATTCTCCAGAGACCTAAAGTAGGCAGTGACTAATAGCCAGGATAGCATCTTGCAGTACGGCATATGTCTCCTAGAAAGAGCCCAAGTGCTTTTGCAGCATGCTTCAAAACACTGCACAGAACATCCAGGTCAGGGTAGGGAAACAGGGAGGGAGAAGGTGTAGCTGCAGCAAGTGAGTTCTTGCTACATGAGGCCCTAAAAAGGACGAGGAGCCTAGAGAAGGAGACCTCCCTACTTATGCGTTGGGTGTTGGGACTGGAGGGGTTTTCGTTTGAGATTCCAGTTAACTTTCATATGGCAGTAGTCTCATGAGTTATCCTGTTGACCTTCAAGGCAGAAGATTTATCAAATAATTTTCCTTAGGATCCATCTAGAATAATGAGAGGCAATTTATGAATATACACATGTTCATAAACACGAACATGCATGTTGAGTAGGCTCCTACCTATTATATATTGCTCTAGATAGCACGTATATAGTTTATATATGCATATTTTTCTGTATGGATCAAGCAAAAGGCTATATGAACCATGCAAGTAAATAAAACATTTTTAATAGCGAAATTAAGGAATTATAGAAATTCGGTGAAAGTTGATTTTAATGATGTATTTTATTTAACTCCATCTGATAATATTAAGGATATGGATGAAACTCAGTCCCGTTTCCCCTGCATTCTCACATCATGCTTTTAACACTAGATAGATAGATTCCTCCATATCCAGCAGATAGTACGTGAGCTCTGTGGAGGTGCTGCAGTTTGAATATGAAATGATCCCCCAGGAGGTCCTCTGTTTGAACCCCTGGTCTTTAGCTGATAATGGTTCCTTTGCAAAGGTTGTAGAGCCTTATGAGAGGAAGTAGGTACTGGAGAAGGCCTTGGGGTTTTATAAACCGTCTCCACTTCTTGTCCACACTGTCTCTTGTCTGAGGATGCAATGTGACCATTGAGTTTCTTGTTCAGGCTGCTATGGCTTCCCCACCAAGACGGGATATATACCCTGAAAGTGTAAGCCGGAATAAACTCTCCTCACATCAAATTACTTCTTGTTGGTTATTTGTCTCAACAATAAGAATACTAGCTAGCTAAGGACCAAAAGAAGACCTTGGCTGTTCTAGAAACCAAATTGATCTGACATTAGTTACCTGGAGATGACTTCAAGTTAAGATCACAGGCCCAAAGACTGACCTCACTCCAGTACTAGCTACACACTCCAGATTGTTTTAATTTTCCTCTTGACCGATAAACTATAAGTCAGGATTCTCTTGACCGGACCCTTACCTTACTTGTCTATTTGAAAGGATATTATGGAGGATAAAGAGGAAGATATGCATTTGGAATGACACAGAGGAAGAGATATGGAAAGAGTAAAAGGGAAATTTCCATATCCTTTCTATGAGCCCCACCAAGGAAACCTCAGGTGTTCAGCTACATGGAGGCGCTCCCCAAACTGTCTTTCTAGCATTTTCTGAGGGCTTAGGTGGGGGTCATTGGTTCTTAGTGATCAGGTGGAGCTTTAGCTTCTGTTCCTTCTTCCATGGAGGCTGAGCAATGAAGTGGAAAGTCATAAATACTGAATTTTTCCTTAATTGTTTTGTTGAGAAGATCCCATTCTGAAGTTACCTTGGGACTTCTAGTCAGCTTATTAGCAAACAAAAGATAATTCATGATTCTAGATAGAATATACACATTCGAAAACTGTGCTGTGTATATATGTATATACAGATAAGTAACTTTGTGTGTGTGTGTGTGTGTGTGTGTGTGTGTGTGTGTGTGTGTGTGTGTGTAGGTCAGTACAATATAACCGTGGGCATTGTTCCTCAGGAACATTCAACTTGTTTTTGGTGTTGTTGTTGCTGTTGCATTTTTTCTGGTTTTTCTCTTGAGACAAAGTCTTTTACTGGCCTGGAGTTGATTGGCTGGTTGGCCAGTAAGCACTTAGGAATCTGCTTGTACCTGCCTTCCCAATCTATGTACCACTGCACCCAACTTTTTATTTTTACTTTCTAATGTTGATTCTGAGACTCAAACTCACTCAGGCTTGTAAAGCAAGCATTTTACTGGCAAAGCTATCGTTCCAGCTTTCAAAAACTATTAAAGAGATACACTTAATACCATGTTCATTGCCAGTCTTCAAAATCTTTGTCTATTTTATGCTCATAACACATCTAAGATCCTGTATTTGTCATTTTCAGGACTCAGCAGACACATGTGACTCATGCATGTGCATGATGGGAATGTGGGATGGGATGGAGGGAGAGAGAGAGAGAGAGAGAGAGAGAGAGAACATTTCTTTCTGTGGTGGAGGCATAAATCAGAACTCCCAGGTGATGCTCTCAAGCCCTCTTTCAAGGTATCAATTCTATGAGCCCTGCAACGCATGATGAATTTTGGAATGAATTATTTATTTATAGTTTATGACACAGCTATCTATCAACATTTGGTAAGGCAAAGAGTTAGCATAATATAAACATTTATTTTCTGCTTTTAGGGTGATAGTTGGTTTAATGGAGGGAGTTAGGACATGATTTCATAGTAGAGAATTTTACCTCCCTGGGAAGTTGTATTCTTCTGCAAGCCTGCGGTGAGATCATAAGTTCAAATCAGTCCAGCCCTAGAAGTTACTTTTGGGATCCACTGGGATGGCTCGTTGTACACACTGCAAGAATCGTTGGGCTATGAGAACTTTACTCAGGAAGCAACTAAAGAATAATGTAGGGAAGGGGCAAAAAGCATTTCTGGCACTGCCAAACGGGCAGCCAGATCCAGGATGGAAGTTTGCGGAAAGTGCTAGTGATTCAGAATTCCCTGAGACAAAGATGAAAGGCAATCAATTATGTATGCTCTGTTATTACTTTGCAAAAATGGCTCCTGAATTGTTTTATTATTTGATAGTGTGTTTCCAGGAAAATAAGCTTTTCTCTGCTACCATTTTTCACTTCGATAGAAGCTGACAAACTCTGAGCTGTTCTAGAGAGCATGTATTTCCAGCTAGTCCATGATCTGAATTGTAGATTGTGATGATACACTCATAAAGTTTGCCCTGGGTGCCTTGTCAGCTGATCGTAGCCTGAAAGCATTTTTAATGTCACATGATAGGGCTTAATGACTTTTGCATTGTGGTATGTGCTCTATCAGGAAAATGAATCTATTCAGCTGCTCTGCCTTCTAAATTTTCCTCAGTGAAACGCCACAGGATACTGTATGAACATGTCCTTCCTTTCCCCATTGTGTTTCTTTTTTCGGCATCAAGGTATATGGACACTGTTTCTGATACAGAAAGGAAGCTGTCTTGTCCTGAATATCAAGGTAGTTGGAGGCCATTTCTAGCATAGAACGGGGTCTGTCCCAAGCATCAAGGTACATGGGCATCATTTCTAATATAGAGAAGAAGCTGTTATGCCTACAGGTCTTTCACTTAATGCAGAGGGATGCAGGACAACTGGAAGTTAAGGAGTTAAACAGCCACCTGCCACCAGTGGAGTGGCTTCTGAAGTCATTCCTGGATACAATTTGCTATGCTATGGTTGCCCTCTCATTAAGTAAAGCCTTTCTTCATCTGTCTCTGTGTTAGTTTCCCATTGTAGCTGACTATATGGGTTGAGCCTTGGAATCTGGACAGGGAGAGCCAGCCTTGGAAATAAACAGGCTCATAAGGGTTCTGAGGTTACAGAGTTTATGAAGCCCCATTTGTTTATGTGTCTAGCTTATTCTGATATCTGAAATGATATAGTTAAATAACTTAAGGTACAGCAAACCGATTAGTCTCATCTATTCTTGAGTTTCATTTATGTAGCATGCCATCTCTTCAGTCTAGTTTTTCTCATGAATGCTTTTGTGTGATGCAGCCTTGGTTCTTGGTAAGCTAGCCATTTATTATTTGTTTCTATGAATTATTTCCTTGTATGAATTTACTACGCTTATTGATTTACAGTCATGGTTATTAGCATCTGGATTTTCCTAGTTGTATGACAACTCTTTTTTAATTCAAACACTATCATTGTCAAGGTATAAATTTATGGAAGGATGTGAAACACAGGGTGCTTCTTCTGGTCTGTGTGCTCCTGCTGGGAGGACATGAGACACAGAGTGCTCCTTTTTAGTGTAAGTTCCCTGAGTAGCTAGCTGCTCAGTTCTTCAGCCCCATCCTTCACTCTCCTCCAAGCAATGATGCTGATGAGAAAAACACCAACAACAGTTTGTTCACTGAGCAGGTCCCAGCCTCTAGCATCACCCTGTGGTTTTAGAAATGTCTCATGTAATTCTCACGGAGACTCTTGGAGGAATCATTATCCTCGGTTTACATGGAGAAGCTGGGAGTGGTGTAAGCTCAGCAGAGGTCCTCCAAGCACAGCACATGTTAATTTCACTCTAGATGTTCAGCCCAGCATTCCTGATCTCACTCACTCCCACTGACAAACACTGACATGCATGCTCTTTAAAGATGTCAAATCTTTGGGATATGTCCTTGTCCATCTTTCCCCATCATAATCAGTACCATTATCAATTTTTAAAACATGCCCTTGGAACAATTGCTCTGAGGCTTCAAACCTTGGTTGGTTTTTCTGTCAGTAGTAAAAAGTTAAAAAACCAAGTCCTGAATGTAGGGTTGAATCTCCTACTCTGGCTGACCTCACTTCACATCCACAGGCCTCACAGGAGTCCTCCAAGGTGTGTGCTCCCTCTGGTCTTGACATAGCCCGACTTACTTCAGGCAGTGCTTAGCCTCTGCAGATGCCACTCCTTCTGCTTATCATCCTGAAGAGGTGACTTCTTGTCACTCAACTCTCAGCTCAGATGTTACCCTTCCACCAAGTCCTTCTTTCAGTGCCCATGAGGAGGGACCCACTCATCTACTGCCTTACTTCCTTCTGAACACACACTACTCTCAAAATCATTGTGCTCATTCGCGTCCTACGCAATTGTCATGTTCTGAGATTCTAGAAAAGTGCCTGACTGTTAGTATTCAACAGTCTGGATAAAAGACTTTTTAGAAGCACATCTTAGAAGTCACCATGACCCCATAGCTTATGTCCTTCTATATTTTAGAACAGTGGTTCTCAACCTGTGGGGCACCAGCCCTTTGGGGGGGGGGTTGCATATCAGTTAATATACATATCAGATATTTATGTTATTTTTTCATAATCATAGCAAAGTTACAGTTATCAAGTATCAACAAAAACAATTTTAGATGTGGGGTCACCCCAACATGAGGAAGTGTACTAAAGGGTTGCAACATTAGCAAGGCTGAGAAGCACTGTTTTAGAAATAAAGAAAAGGTTATGTTAAAACTGTGACTTCACATGAAGGCAATAGGAGGCTGCAGTCTGTAGAGAGGAAAGGGCAAGAGGGAAGGAAACTGGACATGTTATTAATTTTGTGAAGGGAAGATGCTCGCAATGGCAGGGATTGACTCCTGGCAATGAAGCAATTTCCCACATGTCAGAACTAATCATATGATCCCAGAAAGTGATCCTCTTCTTACTGTTATTATTTTTCACTCTTTGTAAAATACCAGAATGGGGAAACTGTTTCATGTCCAACCGCAGAGCATAGTATGGGACACAAATGATAAAAAGCATGTGTATTTTTATGTTAAAGTCTCAAAATTAAAAAAAAAATGCCACCATACAAGGATATCTGGCTATTCTTAAATCGATGCCACTCCTTCTAACAGCATGCCTAGGACCAGTGATAATCCTGTCTTTTTCTCTGTGCATGGAGTTAACACACATGCCCTTAGTAACAAGCTTTTCCCTATCTTGTATGTAGACTGCCACTTGGATGGCTGGAGGTCAGTGTCTGCACTTTCTCACTCAGCAGCCTTTTAGTTGTTCAGAAATTTGCTCACAAGTTTTAAATTTAAATGTCTTTAGCTCATGGATGCAGATTAAAATCCCTGGCCCCCAAGCAACCATTGTCAAAGAGACTCATAGCACATTGCTTCTAGAATATTACATGCCAAGCATCCTAGGGTATGCACAAGAATTATGTACGTGAAGGGCAAGGCTCTTGCTTTTTATGCTCTGGGAAGGAAAGAAAAGCCATATGAGAAACGTAACTGGGCAGTTCAGCTTCAGAGTTTTGAAGGATTGTATTCCTTAGCTAGTCTAGGCAGGATTTCTTAATATTCTGCATCAAATTGCATCCCTTGCCTCTGATTCAAGTCTGTGCATTCATCTCTTCCTCCTACCTCAGGCTTTTATTGATGCTTCCAGCTCCAGGCAGTACACAACTGCAAACTTCTGTTTACCATCTCTGAGTAATGATGCTAATTCCAGTGCCCAGGGATAACACATCACTTATTAAACACTACTGCAATAACCATTAGGTGGTAATTCACAGGGAAGCAAACATGAATTAAAAAGCATTCCTCCCCACCAAATGGCTAGAAATCAGAAAAAGCAGAGCATTCCATTCCTGGATAGTAGTGGAAAAAGGTAAGGGCTTCATTGATGGCCTGCTGTATGCTCTTCAAGGAGTAGGTGATCTCTAAATTTCAGTTGACAATCAGTACATTTGGAATAATCATTTCCATCTCCCAGGCCCTCTACAGTGGGAACAACATGTTCAGCTTGACTTAAGTTGGTAAGAGCTCTTGAAAGAACATTTCTGGCAGTCTTAAACATTTGCATGAGTCCTGCTGTCTATGCAGTTTACAGCAAAGTCAGGAAAGACCTTAAAACACAAAGGCTTCACTATGCCATCTATAGATATACCTCTTTTAAAAAAGATTTGTTTAGTTTTGTTTTATGTGTACGAATGTTTTGCCTGCGTGTATGTGTGGGCACCACATGTACTCCAGGTGCCCAAGGAAGCCATAAGAAGGCATCCAATTTCCGGAAACTGGAGTTGCAGGTGGGCACGAGCCTCTGTGTGGTGCTGGGAACCAGATGTGTGTCCTCTGCCAGAGCTCCAATCCTCTTAACTGCAAAAAAGTGTTCCCTTTGCAACACGTGTCCTCTGTTCTTACTTACATCTCCCTCCGTTCCGCTTTGACTGCCCTGACTTCACATTGCAGCTTCCCTTCCAAATGACCTGATATCGTGTGTGTGTGTGTGTGTGTGTGTGTGTGTGTGTGTGTGTGTGTGTGAGTGTGTGTGTGTGTGTATGCCATGGCCCATGTGTGGAGGTCAGAAGACAACTGGTCAGAATTAATTCTCTCTTTTTACCATGTGGATGGCAGAGGTTGAACTCGGGTCTTTAGACTTGGTGGCAAGCACCTTTACCTGCGGAGGCATCCCACTAGTCCAAGTTTCCTGGTCTATGTATTTCACTACTCTCTCTGCCCTGCCCTCACTAAGGTTTTCTAACTCCTTTCATAGTCTACTTTCTACTTTTGTGCCCTAAACACAAACACACACACACACACACACACACACACACACACACACACACACACACACCACTAGAGTCTGCACAGGAGAAAAAGAACAGATTAGTATTTTCTGAATCTTGCTTATTTTGCTTACATACTGATTTCTAGTTTTGTCTATTTTCCTGAAAACTGCCATGTTACCTTAGAAAATTAAGAAATAATTATAGGTATGGAATTCCCAAAGGAAATAGAAATATATCCGAAATAAATTCATGTCTATAAGTCTTAAGTTTTAAAGAAAAACATTTAAATGACTAGGAAACCAAATCTGAGCAAGTTAGCATAGTAGTCTACATTTATTTTAAGAATAGATTATAGCCTTCATCATTGAAATATTGAAAACACTACTCTAAGAGGGTCAAACAAGAAAATAGCTTTCCATCATGTTTGATCCATATTTTCCTTTAGCTTTTGACCCAAGTAACAAAGGAATGAAAATAATCAGATTTCAAAATAAGAATAATAAATGCAGAAGATAATGAACACCGACCTTAGCGCTTCTGTCCAACACCTTCAGGAGAACTGACATCTCAGGACTGACAGACATCTCAGGACTGACAGACATCTCAGGACGGACAGACATCTCAGGACTGACACCTCAGGACTGACATCTCAGGACTGACATCTCAGGACTGACACACATCTCAGGACTGACAGACATCTCAGGACAGACACCTCAGGACTGACACCTCAGGACTGACACCTCAGGACTGACATCTCAGGACTGACACCTCAGGACTGACACCTCAGGACTGACATCTCAGGACTGACAGACATCTCAGGACTGACACCTCAGGACTGACATCTCAGGACAGACACCTCAGGACTGACATCTCAGGACTGACAGACATTTCAGGACTGACAGACGTCTCAGGACAGGCATCTCAGGACTGACACCTCAGGACTGACACCTCAGGACTGACATCTCAGGACTGACATCTCAGGACTGACACCTCAGGACTGACACCTCAGGACTGACATCTCAGGACTGACAGGCATCTCAGGACTGACAGACGTCTCAGGACAGGCATCTCAGGACTGATACCTCAGGACTGACACCTCAGGACTGACATCTCAGGACTGACAGACATCTCAGGACTGACAGACATCTCAGGACATACATCTCAGGACTTTGTATAAACACCCCTAACTCATCTCTACCCAAGCAGCTTTCTTAAATTCTTGTAAGGAACTGATTTATTTAAAAGAATTGTCAGTATTATTAGGAATCATAATAACGCCCTAAGCCCAGCACCTCCGATTCCCGGGCTTCACTTCAGTGCAGTCAGCTTCACAAACAGCAGCCATCTCTCCAAATAATCAGAGCGCGTCAGGAATGGCAAGCATGTTCTGCTTTTATTCAGGTCTACTTTAGTTTCGAAATATTTCAAGTTGCAATTTCCTAATCCGGTTCCGTGCCGTGCAGCTGGGTAATCTCCTTTACTTCAGGTCACACTAACTTAAAGGGGGAGGAATAGTACCGTGTCCATCTGTGCATCGAACAGTTCTTTGTACAGCTCTGGGCACTTATTTGATACACATTAACACCTAAATATCAGATCCACAAGAGTGCCAGATCCACGTGGTCTTGCTAAGATTTGGATGGCATTTATTAGATTTCTAGAATGTGTACCCAGTCATTTGCATGGGTAGTTTCAGTGTAGGAAGAGCATGAAGTTCTGAGTTTGTGCATATTGTCAACATTAGTATGGCCATGTCAAGGACCCTAGTGCCTCTGATACATGGGAATGGTAAAATCTTTCCTAGTCAGACTCAGAGACATGGCAAAGCCTTGTGCTGGTCCTGAGCCTCCTCTGGTTCTATGTTTGCTGTTTGAGACTGCTCCATTATAAAGACATCCATTCCACTAAGACAATAAAGATGCCTATTTCACTGTATACATAAACCTGACCCTTAATTCAAATGTATACCATAGATGCAGTTTCTGACTACTGTGGTACAATCTCTATCAGACTGTGAGACCCACCTTCTTTGTATGTGTACCTGTCATTTCTTCGTTCTTTACTGCCCCAGTCAAGTCTACCCCAAAGGCATGCAGCTCTCAGCAGGAGAGGAATCACTAATGATTTTATAGTTAATATCAGATATTACAACAAAAATTGGTACACCGATTTTTAACTATACCACGGCGGATGTTCTTCCTCCAGTCCAGAAATGTCCCCCATGGAGTCTTTGCTTTATGAAGCAAGTATGTATCATATTAACACATTTTGTCTGCAAATCACCATATAACCTAGTGACCACCTCATCTTTCTGAATTAGCAGGGTTGTGTGACTCACATGGTTGTGAGTCACATGGTTCCTGTGTGTATTACATGTTAGATTTTATGTAAACCCAGGTTTGGAGTCTTCATTTTTGTTTTTTCGAGTTTCTTCCTTGCTTTAAAAGCATGAGACTATCTCTAAGTTTCAGTTGTCTGTTATGGAATAGAGGTGAATAATATTTGTTCTGTGAATGTGGCAACTTTGAGGATATCCAATGAGTTAATCTATAGGAAACATTCTTTACTGCATTTTTTTATTGCCCTGGACATATGTCAAATCTTATTGAATGTGATGCCTTTTACAGCCCTGCCTTAAGAAGGGCTTAGAGACTATAATTTGGCTCAGCCAGACAAAATACTATTAGAGATTTGAAGATATTTGACATGAGTACAAGCTTCAGGATTGGTGAGCATGTGTGTGTCATACTTCTATAACAGTCCATTCAGACATTTTCTCATTTTCTTATCTATCTTGGCCAAACTCAGGTTAGGCTCCATTCCTGATCTATGTGCTTGGCTGCTTTGTGCTGTTCCCATGGTTACAGAACTAAGTCGTGGACAGTCCTGATACTGTTGTTGCTACTGGTTTAAGGCTCTCTGTCAGCTCACTCCTTCAGTCCTGGCCTTGCCTTTTATCACTGAGCAGTGGCTAGCTCAGCACCTCTGTATGTCTAACCTAGTAGTTGTATAAGTGGACATTTACTGGGTAGTGAGTCCATTTTCCATTCTTCCTTGGGACATTCTGTTCAAGAATGCAGTCTCTCATATAGCCTTGCTCAGAAGAGAAGTCAAGGAGAACTGACAACGAACTGGGCTTGCAACATTCAGCAGCTAGTACAGGGATGCAGCCAGTAATTACTTTTCCTCTACTCCTGCCTCCTTGCTTTCTTTTCTTCTCTTGACTTCCCTGATTAGCACATTTTAGAAGCTAGAATATTTCTCTGCTTTCTGGGCTAAGCTACCATCTAAACATGTAAATGTATGTGTGTCCTACATATATGCCCACAATAGGAGATCAGCTGAATCAAAGCAAATAGAGTCATTCCTATTTGTCATGCTAAACACCTCTCTGGAGTAAAGAAAGGCAATGAAGATGCATGTATGTATGACTGTGCTGGCTAGTTTTATGTCAATTAGACACAAGCTAGAGTCATCTGAGAGACTGGAACACCAATTGAAATAATGCTTCCATAAGATCAGGCTGTAGCCAGAAACTTAGGATACCCAAGATATAAGATACAACTTGCCAAATGCATGAAATTCAAGAAGAACGAAGACCAAAGTGTGGACACTTTACCCTTTCTTAGAAATGGGAACAAAACACCCATGGAAGGAGTTACAGAGACAAAGTTTGGAGCTGTGATGAAAGGATGGACCATCTAGTGATTGCCATATGCAGGGATCCATCCCATAATCAGCTTCCAAATGCTGACACCATTGCATACACTAGCAAGATTTTGCTGAAAGGACCCAGATATAGCTCTCTCTTGTGAGACTATGCCGGGGCCTAGCAAACACAGAAGTGGATGATCACAGTCAGCTATTGGATGGGTCACATGGCCCCCAATGGAGGAGCTAGAGAAATTACCCAAGGAGCTAAAGGGAACTGCAACCCTATAGGTGGAACAACAATATGAACTAACCAGTACTCAGGAGCTCTTGTCTTTAGCTGCATATGTATCAAAAGATGGCCTAGTCGGCCATTACTGCAAAGAGAGGCCCATTGGACTTGCAAACCTTATATGCCCCAGTACAGGGGAACGCCAGGGCCAAAAAGGGGGAGTGAGTGGGTAGGGGATTGGGGGGGTGGGTATAGGGGATCTTTGGGATAGCATTGAAAATGTAAACGAGGAAAATACCTAATTTAAAAAAAAAAAAAAGATCAGGCTGTAGGCAAGCCTGTAGGATGTGGGAGGGCCATAAGAAAATAGGTTGGGCAAGCCATGTGAGGCAAGTCAGAAAGCAGCACTCCTCCATAGCCTCTATAGTGTTCACACCTCTGGTTCCTGCTGCTTCCTACTCTGACTGCCTTTGATAACGAAAAGAAATAAACTCTTTGTTCCCTAAGTTGCTTTCAGTCAGTTTGATCAAAGCAATAGAAACCCTAATACTATGTCTCAGTTGGCAAAGTGCTTGCCAGGCAAACACGGGGAGCTCTGATCTCAGTGCCCACATGAAAAGCTGGGAATAGATATAGGGGAATTCCTGGGGCTCCCTTGCCCAGGTGTACATGTGGTGTACACACACACACACACACACACACACACACACACACACATTGAGAGAGAGGGAGTTGTTGTTCTAAAATCTTTTCTGTTAATAAGCATCATGACCAATCACAACTTAGAAGAGAAAAAAGTCTGCTTGACTTACACTTCCAGGGCACAGTCCATCATTGTGGGAAATCCAGGCAGGAATTCGTGCAGTAATTAAAGCAGAAACCACAAAGGGACACTGTTTTGTAGCTCATCCTCTTTCTTCTATAGACCAGAGCCTCCTGCCTAAAAATAGTATTGCCCACAGCCAGTAATCAGTGAAAACAAATTCTCATTGTCATGACCACAGGCTAATCTGATCAAGGGACTTCCTCAACTAAGTTTAGTTGAGAAAGGAACTGATTAGGACAGTAGATGACCATGCTCAGAGCTGCTCAGGAGGAACAAGGACATAGCAGAAATGAGAACGTTAAAGATCCAGCATGATGAGTATTTGAGATGTTTGAGAAGATGAGATTTGACTTGGTTAGGGTGGTGACTGCCAAGTGCTTACTGTGGGTAGTGGTGTTCTTTGCTCTTTATAAGTAGGGCCTTGGTTTCTTCCTTTGACAGATTATTAAGAATCATAGTTTGTGGGCTAGAGTGATGGCTCAGTGGTAAAAAGCACTCACTGCTCTTGTAGAGGATCCATGGATATGCTAGAGACCCTCTTTCTTGTGAAGTACCATCCTCATGTGGAGTACCACAGCCAAGAGAACCATGGAAGGGCTGTGAGTAAGAAAACATCTAGTGGCTATTAGGCAACCATGTAGTTTCATGTATAACTCAACAGGCATGTGTAAGTTCCTTATATCTATGTTTGACTTTTACTCTTGGTATTTGGTCTGAAGGGTTGAAACTGAGTATTGAGAGCCATCACAGTATCAGAAAAATACTTGGTTATGAGGTAGCTAAGCTTTAGAGTGAATACTTAGAGTCAATACATGCAGTTAGAAGTTTTCTACCTGTCCTGTCCAACTGTCTTCATCCAGCTCTCTAGAAGAAGTTAGTAAACTTCAGGAGTCAACAGAAAAGAGAATACGTGTGTGTGTGTGTGTGTGTGTGTGTGTGTGCAGACATGGAAATCCTAAACTGTAGTGCCTAAGGCTGGATAACCAGGGCTTTCAGAACAGCCTGGGCTACATACTGCAACAAAGGAGAGTGAAGTGCTCATTTGCCTTTTCTTATATGGGTCTGAGACCTCCAGCATACATTTCTCTGGATGCATTGTCCAGGAGTTCTGAGTAGGCAGTGAGGTGATTTTCATCTTCTGGGATAACTTCCTGCAGTAAGTAGGTAGGCGGGCTCCTCGACTGATAAGCTAAATTAGATGGAAAGTGGCTCAAATCAGATTCTGGGTGATTGCTCCCGCCGCACGACTCTCAGCACTTACATTCTATTCCACTCTTTTGGCAAATGATTATGGCCTGTCTTGTGACATTTCTTATATTGTTACTTCAACCTTCACCGTTTGCATTTTTTTCTCAATTTTTTTCTCTGTCCAGTCTTATTGGTTAGTTGTTGGAGATAGAAATGATATTTCATTGTCTTTGTATCTTTCTTACTCCCAATGCTGACAAAAGGGGTCATGCTTATTTTGATTGATAGTTGTTGCTTGGGAAGGGGAATTTTCTAAACAATGTTATTAAATGCACCTTATTTTAGAAAAGTGAAAATGAGGGTAAAAGATTCTCTCCTTATGTTTTATATAAAAACATGTGCCATCAGAATAAATAAATTTGAGATAATTTGCTCTGGTCAATATCACACAATCATGGAAAAGGCTTAGTTTTTGTTTTTCCTAACAGTGAAACTTTGTTTCTAAACAAGATACAAATTCAGATTATATGAAATTGCTAAAACCTACAGATAGGTCAGTATCATGTGGCTCAATCCAGTAGGATAAAGGAGGCAATAGTCATTCACCTGCTTGGTTCCATATTTGCTTGAATGAGCTCAAAGGAAGCAAATCCTCTCTGTATCCCAATCTTAGAGAGATGAAGCTAGGACGATGCAGATCCTGTAACAGAAGTTGATGTCAGGGCAAAAACTTGTCATGTCATGAGTTGGTACCACAGTGGCTGTTAGGCTCTCCCTGCTGCAATGGGACCTCCAGAATATTGCTGCCACATGAATAAGAGTCATTATCATGGCCTTGAGGCAATATCAAAGTCAGTGCCAATCAGATCTCATTCAGTGGTTCCTGGAGGAAGCAGCTGATCTTCTGTATTGTGGAAGATCAAAACAAGGGCTAAACAAATGAGTGCATGCAGCACAGCATACATTCCACAGGAATCTCATTTATTTAGCTACCACTACATAGGCCAATACAGCCATCTTCCAAGGCGATGCAATGATCTTCCAGGTGGCTGTTATAAGGAGTGACAAAATGCAACACATCCTTTATAAAATAGGGACAAGATTGCTACCAAGTCAGCTATTTAGAACAGGAGTAAAAGGTCTGTGATTCTTTTTAAACTGTGAAGAAAGCTACTACCTCCACTATATTCTTAGTGTAAATATTGCAATAATAAAGAAGAGCTTGCAGTATAGCTTTAAATATAATAAGATGTGTGACAGCAGTGCCGTTATCATTGTCAACAAAAATCAATAGTGAATCTTAATTATTGTCTAATAGCGCAGGACAGTATATAATACACATCCTTTAAAAATGAAAGAAAACAGCAATCATTACAGCATTTGCGAATGTGTGGTCCCAGGGGTCCACATCTTGGTTGCAGAACTGTCCAGCGGAATTGGAGGAGGAAGCGTGTATTTCCCACTCTTCTTCCTCTGTTGATTTTTATTTTACTCAAGTCTGTAGTTTTGCCTCCTTATTTTTTTTTAAATAACACTGGGTTTTATATGTTTGTTTCTATCAACTTGAAGTGGGGAGATCAGGGAAAGAATTAAATTAGCAGTTTTCTTGTTGATTCCTCTTGTTAACTCAGAATTACCTCCTGCATTCCTCTAGAGGAAGTTAGATTCCCAAGTGGATGTGTGCAGAGGGGAACCTGTGCATCACATGCTGGGCAAACAACGGTGAGCCGCCTAGTGTCAGATTAGAGACGAGAGATTAGAAGGAGCAACTTCAGAACAAGGACTTGTTATTGGAAATGTTAGCAGCCAGGTGTAGGAGGGCAACTGCTGGGCCAGCTTCCCAGTTCGAAGAGCACAAAACATTAAAACAAAACAAAATAAAACAAACCTGAGTTATTTCTGCATTCTGACTCTACTAAATGCTTGATTAAAGAGTAGCTTTTTAGAGATTGGAAATATTCGTCATGGAAGAGATGTTTGGCTTAATGTGTATACAGATCTATACAATCCAAAACTATAGATCTAAGTCTAAACCAGAATCAGAGTGTAAGGAAATGCAAGGCATATCCCACCATGTAACTTCCCATCTCCTTTTCTATTTCCTGTAGGTAGAATAGTCTGTTGTAGGTATTTATTCAGTATGGCCAGGGATTATTACCCACTGTATTGCTCAGAGTGACATGTTTCTTTCTTGTAACATTTTTGTTTTTTAATGTGAAAGAGGGTCAAGAGATTCCCTTAAGACTTCTGGTTTCAGGTTAAGTCACATCACTGAGTTTCTAGCCTGGATCTGTCAAATTCCAGAGCCATTGATTTTTTCATAATGTCTTGTGTTGTCTCTAGTTAGAGGCCTTCTAGAAGAAGATTGTGTAGTGGCACAAGCTTTTAATGTCATCACTTGGGAGACAGAGGCATGCAGCCAGCCTGGTCTACATAGCACATTCTAGACCATCCAGGGCTACATAGCGATACCCTGTTAAAATTTTTTCAGATAGAGGGTGGAGATCTGAGTGCTCATACTGCTCTAAGAGTAGATCTGAATTTGATTTTCAGCAGCCCTGTCAAATGGTTCACAGCTGATGACCAAAGAGAACCATGCTATGTTTCTGTCTTTAAGTCTCAGAATAGTCACCGTTGGCAGAATTTTACCATCAGGAGTGGCCTGTTTTGACTAAAATGCTGAGCCAGTGCTGTGACAATCACTGCTGGTCAGTACACAAATTCACCTCTACCTCTGAGAACTTCTGCTTTGAGCAAATAGTGGAAATGGGTTTTAGCAACTTTGTCTTTCATTTTCATCCCCATGTATGATTGATTATGAGTCATCTGTGAAGCAGAAAGAAAAAAAAATCCATAATCTGGGCCTACTCTGTGGACCCAACAGTACTTCAGCAAAGATTACCAGGGAATCAACAGGAACTGCATACATGCACCCATCATCAGGCTGTCACACTGATGGAACATGTCCAAACTCTTCCCTGCTGGGCGACTTTCAAGCATACTGCCATGTAAAATTTCAGGCAGGAGTTAATAAAGGAAACCCTCTTAATAAACATTCAGACCACTTTAAAAGATGGAAATAAAAGCCTTTTGGAGCACTGGAGCCTTTATTTATTTGTGGATCGAACAGGGGGAATGTTTGTTCTCTGCACGGGCCTCCAGGGTTAGGGAAATAATTGGAGTGGAGAGAAACAGCTCTATTTCTGCTTTAAGAAATGTATGGGCCCAGATGACATTACATATACAGGTGTGGGACTGCTTTATGTGTCACACTTCTTGTTTATCAAATCATTGTTTTCCTCTAGGGGTCATTAAGAAAAACATTTTCTTCACAGGAAGAGTAATCAAGTAAGAGCTGATGCTCCAAATGGAGGCAGAACAGCTAAGGGAGCATCCTTTTGTTTGCAGTTGGAACAATCCTACAGTGTTCTGTTTCCCTCCCTCTTATAGAGACCTGTGCTTGCAAATAGTCTGAAATAAAAAGTCTTGTTTTGACTTTCTGGTGGCCAGCATGCACTAGGTCTCTTCTGAATATGTTCTGAATGAGGCTTCTCACGGCACATGCTGCATGGAGATGTTTAGGGAAGTTAATGAGCAGGCTAATGTTTCCTCGGTGTGGATAGGATTGGTTTCGTTTTATTTCAGAAAAGCTTTAACTGGAAATTAGATTTGACTATGCACAGTTCTCTCAGCTAGCCTCGCATGCACAATATGTCCAGTTAGGCAAGATTGTGCACTATGCACCGACTTGCACATTACTGGTGTGTGTGTGTGTGTGTGTGTGTGTGTGTGTGTGTGTAGTGTGGGTTGCGCGGTGCTGTGAAAGCAGTCTTAAAAGTTTCCAAGCAGCATCAATTCTCAGTGAGCTGATACAAGGCTGTGAGTTCATTTGATAGACATCAGACGTCACTTACTGCTATGCGCCTTTCCTAGTGTTCCCCTGCACATAGTCACCTTGTATGTAAGTACTTAAGTAGGTAAAAAGATAGCTTTCACAATGTATCACACGGAAAGAGTTGAAACTGACGGCCTTGGTGAATTTGATGTGGGCAAAACATGCTATTGGAAGTGATTGGAATACTTAAATTCTGCTTTAAGTAATCAACAAGCCTCTCATTTTCCTTTTAAGTTCTCAGTTGCCTGGCTTTTGAGAGTGGTTGTATTTCCCTTTCTGAAATCATTGCATGTAACTTTGAATTCATTTCTCCCAGACAGTGGTTAGTTAGGAGTGATGGAGCAAGGTCAGAGTTCAGCATACGAGTTTGACATTAGATGCCTCTCCAGAGAGAAGGGAAATCATTTGGAAATTAGGTGCATGACGGTTATTAAAATAATACTTAAAATTCTGGTCCTACACATTTTACTTCGCCCCTAATTAAATGCCATAGGTAGAAGTGCATGGTCCACAGTCTGTACATATGCCTAAGGCCGAGTTCACCTGGAGGACAGAAGATGCTGAGGAGCGCTTGCTTCAGAGCCTTTTTCCTCCCAGCTACCGTCAGCAACCATTCTATTAGCCAACGCTGAGGACTGCCTTCCCCTTCTCGAAACTCTCTCCTCCTCCTTTTTTCCATCTTTTCCTCCCTTGTTTTCTTTATGTTGTGTATGTGTGCCTTTGTGTGTGTTTCCATGTCAGCACACATGTGGAGGTCAGAGGGCAACCTTAAGTAATGGGCCTCATTTCCTGCCTGTGACTGAGACAGGCTGCTTATGGACAGATACTATGCCTAGTTAACTTGTCTGCACACATCTAGGAGTCTCTGCCAAGCACTAGCCCATGAAGACAGATGCTTAGAAAACTGTGTATTTCTATGTGTGTATACTGTGTGTGCCAGCACATATGCCACAAAACATATGGAGAGGTCAGAGAACAACTTTGTGCCGTCAATTATTTCCTTCCCCCTTCATGTAGGCTCTGGGGATTGAACCCAGGTCACTAGGCTTTCGCAGCAATTCCTTTACCTAAGAGCCATATGTCTGGCCCAAGACAGACTTTTTAAGATCACACAATACCAAAAGCTTTCTTCTTCCCATGGGCCTTGCATAATGCACTTAATTATCCAAATAACTAAGTATCTGCAAGGAACAGGTTAGTAATAATCCAACTTTGAAACTTTAAAACTGAAGCCTTGTGAGTAATACTGATGAGTTTCAGGAGTTATTCTTGAGCATCATGCAAATGAAGGGGGAAACTAAAACATTATTACTCGTCTGTAATACATTTCACTATGTACTGAAAGAGACTAATGTCACACATTGTGTCCCTGGGCAGTTGGCATTTTATCCATAAACCTGAATGAGGATAGATCAGTCTTAAGTACACTGTTGCTGCAGCCCTTATGATAAATAGTAAGGAGATTTGGTTTGATGGACAGTAATGACTTTCAGTTATTATAATTGTTTTACCAATAAAGCCTGTATTTGCTTACGCTACAGGTATGTTGGTCTCACTCATCCAAGGGCCTCCTTTGTCCAGTGATTATTACATCGAAACTTACATTAATTCATTGATCAGATAGAAACTTTTCTTTCCAGTAGTCATAGTAAAATCCAGCCATGAGACTCATAAGACTATCTGGGATCACTTGCTCATGGCTGAACTTAAAACTGTAGCCAATGGGAAGGAGCAGTTGTTAACCAGACCTGGGTCACAGTCCCTATTTTTGTCTTTCTAGGGTAGCAGGAGTAGATGGATTACCCAAAGGAACTCTAGAGAGATATGATAATAATAATAAAATAATAAAATAATAAAATAATAATAATAATAATAATAATAATAATAAAGGCTGGATCAATACCTACATCAGTGCCTTGGTGTACACAGTGCTTTCTTCCCAAGTGTGGGGACTGGAGTTTTTAACATCCATGCAATCCCAGCTGGATGTGCAGCAAGCTGATTGGGTAGACTTTCTGAGTCAGTGAACTCTGGTTATGGTGAGAGACCTTGCCTCAATATATGGGTGAAAATCAATGTAGGAAAGCATCCAACATCAACCTCTGTCCTCCACGTACAAATCCATAGGTGTACATGGGTGCATGGCCACATGTAAATTCATACCCAAAAGGGGGAAGGTCTTATTTTGTTTCTCTCTCTCTTTCTCTTTCTCTCTCTCTCTCTCTCTCTCTCTCTCTCTCTCTCTCTCTCTCTGTGTGTGTGTATATCAGTCTGTCTGTCTGTCTTCCTGTCTGTGTATGTCTATGGTCTATGTGAGTAAGCGTGCATCCATGTGTGCTTTAGAGGTCAGAAGACAACTTTACATGAGTTTGGGGATAGAACTCATGTCTCCAGGCCTTCACCCATTGAACCATCCATTTCTCTGGCTCTTATTTACTGTTTTTGAGACAAGTTATCATTTTTAACTTCAGTCTGACCTATCTTTCAACCTTAGCCTTCCAGGTTCAGAGATTACTGGTTGGACTACCATGTTCACTTTACAGCTGTAAAGTTTTGTGCTGGTTCTAGGCAAACCAAATCATAAGATGCTTACAGAAGTTTTATTTTTTACTGCTCAAAATTCTGATTCTTTAAGGAAGTGAATTATCTCTGTCTCACTATGTGAGTTATCCATCTAACAAATATGTATTAAGCTAGGCACGAGCATTCTCCTTAACGTTGCTGAACATATGAATTGTGCTCATGATTCTGAGCAATATCTGTAATATTTTATTAAATGATTTTCATCACTCTGGGCAATAAACAGGTGATTTGACTTAGCAGAGTGCAGGTGCTATTTTTAATCCTTAGTGCTCTCTGGAGAGCTTCCAAATAATAATAGCATCTTTAAAAGCCTCAGATTCCCCAAGGAGCAATAAAATTGTGCTGAGTATTGTCCATGATAAATAACGCATCTCCTTTCTCTTCCCTTCCATATTTTTCCCAGGGAAAGCTTCAGATTTCCTGACATTATTTGAGGTTGATTGCTGAGTGAAGGTCAATGCTTATTTGCTTTGCATAGCTACATGTTTCTTTGTAATTACGCTGAAATGATCTGAATAGGTCTGAATCTTAAGAATATTAAAAATCAAGGGCAATAAAAGTGTGAGTTCATCAGACAAGGGGTGTAACTTAAAATGTTATTTTCTGAAATGAAAATGCCTTAATATCATACAGGGCAGTGAAGTTCTTGCTTACTGTAAGAACCAGCACTTACAAAAGCCTGTCCCAGAGAAAGGCACCAGGGAGAGAACTCACCATACTACCCTGGGTTGGGGTGGGAGGTCAACAGATGTAAAGCTCGAACCAGCTGGTGTGACAGTGAGATCCAAGCAGAGGTGTTGGAAGAGCCCCAGCACTTCAGAGTTCTTGGTTTTTGAGGCTGTGGGAACCTGAGAAACACTGAGGGGTTTAACTGAGCCTAGGGAAGAGTTGTTTCCAAGGATTAGAGCAGGCTGGTAGGACACCACCCTCAGTTGGGTCCTGACAACCTGCCTGAAATTTTGCTGCTTACACCTTTGGAAGAAGAAAACATCATTTCAGACATGCACAGTCTCTATAAACAGTGAATATGTCATTAACTGAAAATGGTATATATTAAAAGAAATAGGGACTGACTAAAAACCATGACTAAAAGAGGGCCAAAACATTAGACTCCAAAGTGATTTGGGTGTTGGAGATGTAAGACACAAATTTCACATATATAATTAATATGTTTAATAAACAGAATTTCATCAGAGATTTAGTCTATAAACACAACCAAATGAATGTCTTAAAAATTATAGTGAATGGGGTAAAAATTTTAGTAGGTAGAGTTAACAACATGTTAGACATATTAAAACAGAGCAATGTGGAGGGGAAAGATACTCAGATTTAAAACACAGAACTGAAAAGGGATGACAGCAACATAAAATGATGCCATAATGGACATTTGAGGGAGCCTCAAAGTCCAGGCTGGTAGTTGGAGGCCCAGGCAGAGGTTCGAATAAGGAGGGTGGGTTCAGTGTTTAAAGAGATGTTGGCTGAGTTCAACAAAGGTCATGTGAGACATCAAGGCATAGGTTCATGGAACTTAAAGAAAATCTAATTATATACCTAATTATCTAATTATTATTACCTAAATACCTAATAATTTAATTATTATACCTATTACATAGGTATAATGTATCTATCTATCTATCTATCTATCTATCTATCTATCTATCTATCATCTATTTATCTATTGATAGAAAATACTAAGACTACTGAAAATAAAGGCAAATAAAAATGTTAAAATAACCCAAAGATAAAAATAAGGATACAATTTCAAAGAAGCATTAATTGAATTTCTACATCTTAAATAGGACAATGGAAGCTAGAAAATAGTTAAAGTCATCCAAAGTATCAAGAATTTACAAATCTAAAATTTTATACTTAGTGAATATATCCTTCAGAAAAGATGTATTTATGAATGGTAAAATTACATAATGAGTGCCTACCATTTCTACACTGAAATTTTTGATGGAAGTTTCCATGACAGGGACATGGTCCAAGATAGAATCATAGGAAAAAAAAAATAAAAGCACTCAAGAGACAAGATATGTCAGTGTCATAAATTAATAGGATAAGACAAAGTGGTGTCTAATAAAGTTTAAATTCTCACCAAATAAATTAAGGTGGGATAATTTAAGCATTTCATAAGTTAAGGATAGTAATGCAGTAGATTAAAATTATCAAATGTTTTAAATCCTTTAGTTCAAATGTTAAATATAGTTCTAAGCAGTTGGTCACAGTGGGAGAAAGCTAGAGAGCTAATTTGTTATTTTGAATTACAGTGTATAAAGAATTATGCCTTTATTCTGTAATTCTTTTAGTTAAATAAACAAATAGAGGGAATGTTGTCTTGATAATAGTAATTTAGGTGTTACACACACAAAAAGAATCCCACAAGAATTATATTATTACTTGTAGAATGCTGTTGATAGGTAGAAATTATCTATACTAGATAGATAAATAGATAGAAAGATAGATAGATAGACAGACAGACAGATAGATAGGACATAATAGATTCAGGAACTAAGCACTAATAACTTTGAAAGTTATGAAAATGTATCCAGATAGGATGTGCTTCTCATATGCCACCTCGAAGGTAAAAAATATAATCAATGGGAAAATGTGCTTCTAACAAGACACGTTCTCCAATTAACCAGTAGTAACAAATTAAAACAAAGAAAGGTTTGAGGAGAACTAATAGGTTAAATGGACCTTAAAAATTATATCAACCAACTATAGAATTCAGAGCTAATAAAAAAACTTGATTTCAGAATGCTTGGAAAGCAACAGTGGCAGTTGATGTATTTGGAAATCTGAACGCTCACTGAGATTTCAATAGTATTCTAGAATAGTCTGTATGTGTTTGGTGATGTTATGGTTGTATGCTTTAAAAAGCCTACTATTTGTCTTTTAGAGATAAATATTGAGATAGTTATAAGGATTCTAATGTATGACATTTGTATAAAATAGTATGGTAAAGGAAAAGTTGACAGGGATGAGCTAGAACAGAATTGGACATGGATTACTGATAGCTAGGATGGGAAAATGGCTGTAGTCATTCCATTTCATTATGGTGTCTGTATTTGTATGTGTAGGAAATCATCTGTAACAAAAAGCTTAAAGATAAAACATAGTTTGAGCATAGTGACACACTCCTTTAATCCTAGCACTTGAGAGGCAGAAGCAGGAGTATCTTTTTGAGTTTGAGTTCAGGTTACTCTATATAACAAGCTCCAGGCCAGCCAGGCTTACACAGTAATACCCTGTCTCAATTAAATTAAAGAACTAATAAGATAAAATATAATATAAGTAGAATTACAGTCAAAGGCAATGGTAATAGTGTGTGGTAGAGTAGGGTACAAAGCATTAATGTGATGTCAAATTCTTATTCAGAGAGGGTAAATATATTGAAAGAATGACCATCCAGAGATTGCCCCACCTGGGGATCCATCCCATGTACAACCACCAAACTCAGACACTATTGCAGATAGATGCCAGCAACAGCTTGCTGACAGGAGTCTGATAAAGCTGTCTCATGAGAGGCTCTGCCAGTGCCAGACAAATACAGAAGTGGATGCTCACAGCCATCCATTAGATGGAGCACAGGGTCCCCAATGAAGGAGCTAGAGAAAATACCCAAGGAGTTGAAGGGGTTTGCAGCTCCCTAGGAGGGGGATAACCAGTAACCCCAAAGCTCCCTGGGACTAAACCACCAACCAAAGAAAACACATGTTGGGACTCATGGCTCTAGCTGCATATGTAGCAAATGATGGCCCAGTTGGTCATCAATGGGAGGAGAGGGCCTTGGTCCTGCAATGGTTCTATGCCCCAGTATTGGGGGATGCCAGGGCCAGGAAGTGGGAGTGGGTAGGTTGGTGAGCAGGGGGAGGGGGAAAGGGATAGGGGGATTTTGGAGGGGAAATTAGGAAAGGGGATAACATTTGAAATGCAAGTAAAAAAAATATCTAATAAAAAATTAAAAAGAATATGTAATTAGCAATCTGATATGGAAAATGAAGTGATAAAATGAATATTAGTAGAAGGCAAAAGAGTTATTAAGGAACGAGGAATCCGGGGATAAAAAAGAACAAATGAAGCTGTTGACTAGAAAACCAATGTAGCAGTAATTATATTAATAAGAGAGGATTTAATATTTCAATTTAAACCCAAAGATTTCCATACTAGATTATAAAAGCAAGACTAATGATATGATGCAAATATTAAATCATATAAAGATTAAAAAGTATTTAAAAATATGCAAGCACCAACAAAAGACCAATATGGCTGCCTGTAAAAAGACAAGTTGAGCGGTTTCAAAATATTTGATTACCTAGAGAGAAGAAATATAAATCTTTTGTCTTAGAACTTTATCATTCTGCTTTCAGTAAGTTCAAACATAAATGAAAACATCAGTATACTTGTAGAAGAGTCACATACTAGGTTTAGCACTTGATCTGTGTGTGATTTGTGGCATTTCAACCAAATCTATCAAGTGAAGAGTATGCATTCTTGAATATGGATCACATAGACCATATATATAAATGTGAGAGCTTCTCAATGAATTTGAAAACTTTAAACCATACTTCATTTATCTAATTTTAAGAATTAGATAATAAATAAACTAAATTGAGAATATATATATATATATATATATGTGTGTGTGTGTGTGTGTGTGTGTGTGTGTGTGTGTGTGTGTGTGTTTGTGTGTGTGTGTGTGTGTAAAATGTATTTGTCATGTCTATGTCTATCTCTCTTTTTTCTTCCTTCAAGTTCTTCGAGACATGTCCCAAACATCGCACTCTCCTCTCTTTTCTTTTGCTTTATGACCTACGAGGTCCAATTAGACCTGCCTGGGTGGGAATGATCGTAGTGAGACTTACCCTGGAGCACAAACAACCTATTAGAGGTCACACTTTTGGTACAACTGACATTTCTTCCTCCAACAACAGTCAATTGCCAGTACCTCTCATTTAGGAGTGGAACTTCATAAAACTCTCCATCCATGCTAGAAGATGGAAGGCTTCATCTTGTACAGGTTGTGAGTTCATGAACCTGGCTCTTTCATATCTAGGAAGACACTATCTTCCCCTGCTTCTGGCTATTACAGTCTTTCTGTTCCCTCTTCTCTGAAGCTTGAGGGGAGGGAATGATATAGCTGTCCCATTTCTGATGTGACTATTCCACTAAAACTTATTCTAGAGTCTATATTCTGAACACAAAATCTAAAAAGGGTTCAGAGAAGTCTAACATTTGGAAATACTATGTCTTGTATGTGCTAAAAAGGGCATTTCAATCAAAGTTAGCAATCCTGTTAACTGATGACAGTGCAAAGCATCAGTCAGATGTTAAGATGGAAGGTAAAGCAGCCCTTACAGAGAAATGCAGGACCTTGGATCTTCAGAAGAAAGGCTATAAATCAGTAGGATACCAAGAATCTAAAAAGAAGCAATAGGACAAATACAAAGAAAATAAAGAAAACAGAGAAAAATCATTGTAATGAAAGTAATAAAAATGTAAAAGTCAGTTCATAGAAAAGACTAATAAATCCATTGATGAACAATTAAGAAAAAAACTATGACACAAATTTCCAGGATTAGAACAGAAAAAAGCACTAAAAGATATTACCACCATTTTATTCTAATATTTTTTTTTTCTGAGACATGGTTTCTCTGTGTAGCCCTGGCTGACCTGGAACTCACTCTGTAGACCAGGCTGGTCTCAAACTCAGAAATCCGCCTGCCTCTGCCTCCCCAGTGCTGGGATTAAAGGCATGCACCACCATTGCCCGGCTCTAATAAATTTGAAATTTTTAATAAACTAATTTTAGTTCTAAAATGCAGTTAAATTAGCATAATACATTATAGAGATTTGAATTATTCTGTGTCAAAAAGACTGTAGTTGTAAATACTCTCACATACTAGTCACCAGTTAAAATTAACACCAGACTATTCCACACAGGAATAATGATGTGAGCCATACATAAACATACATTATTACCCAGGATAAACTTGACCCCTAAAGACAAAAATGAGTGTTAAAGAAGAGAAAATTCACAGTCTACTTTTTTTTTCGTGATGATAGGTGCAAAAATTCTACATAGAACATTAATACATCAGATTTGGGTATATATTTTATTCCAGAATGGCAAGTTGACTATGAGAAAAATCTGTGAGTACAATTTATATTACCAGATTCAAAGTAAAAAACCATAGGACCATATCAGCTGATGAAGGGGGAAATGATAGCACTTAGTATTCATTTAAGACCAAGTGTAATTGTTCAATGAGAAGAAAGTTGATTCTCTTTAACCGATAAATGATATTAAAAAAAAAAAAACAAACAAGAAAAAAATGAACAAAACTACAGAAAATCTCACATTCAATATGGAGATATGAAGAGCTCCTATGCTGAGGTCATGAGTAATTTATTTATTATTAATCATTCTAGAAATCCTAGCCAACGCAATTCAATCTTGTTTTGGCCAAAAATCTGTATTCTTTATAGGCTGTAAGGCAATTTTTACACACACCAATTTGGGGGACCTCATAATTAGGCTATCTGAGATGTGATGTGCTGCTATCTTTCAAGGACCACATCTGAAAGTTGGAAAGGAGTAAGGAAATCTCACACCTGCTTTCAGTTTACCCTGCCATTCTGGAATCATCTTGAGTCCAACAAGATGTGGCTCTTTACCACTTTGCTTTGAAAGCGGCTTGTTTACTGGTAAAGCATTCATTACACCTCTTATGACCATTTCTTAGTCAGAAACTCTTTCCAGTCTGGAGAGATGGCTCAGAGGAAACGTGCTTGCCTAGAAAGTGGGAACCCAAGTTTGAATCTTCAGAACCCTTGAAAAGCTGGGCACAGTGGTGTGTGTCCATCGTCCCAGTGTGTTATAGAGAGATGGGGAGAGGCTGCAAAAGAGGATCCCTTATCATAGACTAGCTAGCTTTTAGCTTGGTGTATGTCATGGTGAACAACCAAGAGAGCTTGTTTCAAACTAGGTAGAAAACCAGGACCAATACCCAAGATTATCCTTTGACTTCCAACATGTGTGCCATGCATGCAACTACTGCACTGTCACACACAGGAATGTAGACACACAGGTACATATCATACAACATCCATCACTATTGTAACAACTTCTATGTAGCTCTAATAGTTAAGGTGGAAATAGTGATATGTCACCACATATTCATATATAGCCAAGCCCTTTTGCAATGTTGGAGGCTAATGTGTAGATGTTTACCAACCCATGTGTAGTAAAAGTCTAATGTAAAGAACTTAGCTTCCATTATAGGTTTTGTCCTTCATTAGCCTGGCATAGTAAACACAGATTTTATTGATCTTATTTTGGATAGCACCTTTTTTGTTCTGCTTTTCTTACAAAACAATTATGTTTCTAAGGTCCAAACAATAACTAGCCATCAAACTAAGAATATATTCCTAAACCTTCATTCCAAAGCCATTCATCAGGCAGGAAGTTTGGCCCCATTCTTTTCTTTTATACTTTTATATGTACTTTTCTATAATTGTTACAAAAATAATGTGTTATTCAATCTTCTAAACTTCAAGTATCCTAAAACCAAGGACTGACTCTACTTTCTACAAAATCTAACAAATAATTGAAGTGGAAACTTAAAGATTCTTGGGAAAATTGGTTGCATGGTATTTTGTTGGAGCAAACACGTGAAGGAATGCTTTGTTAAAGTGGACACAGATATGAAAGGCCATGACGAATTCATGAAGGAACATTTCACTGAAGCAGACACAGGAGAGAGGATCTTCTTCTAAAGGAAGCACGTGAAAGGACACATTATGAAGGATTCTTTGCTAACAACACATATGTATTGGTTCGCCTTACATTGCATGGTTGAGCTGCATTTGTCAGGGCTTCAAAGAAAGATCCGTACCTGAAAAATTTTGGTGGTGTGCTGCAGTTTCTTGAAGTTTCCTTGAATTCAGACTGATTGGATGCACATGCTGAAGCAAGGCACATGGAGAACATGAGATGTTTAGAGGGTATAAATAGGACTTCATGGAGTGATAGAGACAGAACTTGGCTTGCTGGTACAGCTAACTGTGCAATGCTTGTGAGTCTCGTGTCTTTGCTAGTTTTCACCGATCTTTACTTCCCTGAGAGAGGCACTGCCAAAAACTCCTCCTAGTGTTTCTCCTGGCTCCTCCTGCTTGCTCAAGCTTAGGCTGAGGCCTGGCTGTCTCTGTTAGGTCATGCCACTGATGTTACTATCCAGACCCTACTGAACTAGACTGTTGATGTACCTGTGAAATGTTTGCGAGTGGATCAAGTTGCCGCTGTCTGCTAATCCATGAATTACACTGCTGATTTCCAGACAAAACAGAGAGACTTGCTCCAAAGAACCTTTCTTCCTGTATCCTCTCTTCCCCACTACCTCTGGTGGGTAGTGGTCTACAAGGGAAGTTAAAGTGTTTAAGAAACATCATTAAAAATAGGATTTGAAAAAATTAAAGTTACAATCATCAGTCAGTCCATCAAACTCTTAAATATGTTTAGTGTCTGTTATTTTGAACATGACAGTTTTTTTTAAAAAATGTATTAATCAAGGTGAATCTTCTGTATTATAGAAAAGGAAACAAACATCAGCTGACTGGGTAGTAAAACTTAGAGACTGACTGAAGTAATTCACCTTATGTTTTATGCATAAAATGTCTGATAGAACCTGTCCTAGTTGCTTTCCTATTCCCATGACAAAACACCGTGGCCAAAGCAACTTATTTTATTTTATACTTAGAAAGGCACTTATTCAGGGCCTTCAGTTTTAGAGAATGAGTCCATGAGTTACAGGGCTCAGAGGATGGCAAAAGGCCAGCAAGTAGGCAGGCAGGCAGGCATAGCACTAGAGAAATAGCTAAGAGATTTCATGTGATCCATGAAAGAATGAAGGAGGGAGTGGGGAGGGAGGAGAGAGGAAGGAGGGATGGAGGGAGAAGGGTATTTAGCTACAAATATATGGGCCTATGGGGCCCATTCTCATTCAGACCACTACAGCACTCTTACCTCACTTGTTGCCAGTTCCCAAATCTCTTTCTGACTTGCACTTCGGTGTGTCTGTTCTCATCACATATGTAATGGAAGTCTAATGCAGTGCCCTTGGAGTATAATAAATACTGCCACTGTTCTATTGTTAAATTGTTGCAATAGCCTTTAGACTGATCACTTTGCTTCCACTTTGGCCCTCTCCAAAATATTGTCTGTGATAGGAACATTTTTAGAATCTGAACTTGGTGCTCTCATTGTGGAGAAACCATTTATTTCTGCCATTAGACTCTATAATAGAGCCTTGTCTCCCTGGATTCTTCTTGGAACTTGCTTTCATGATTTCTGCATTCCAGATATGGTGATCTTTCTTTCCCTGAAACTCAGTTCTTCTGTGGAAGCAAAGACCTTTGCATGTTTTATAACCACGGCCCTGTAATTAACCCCTCTCTTCAGATTTCAACCCAAATGATTTCTCCTCTCTAGTATGGATTAGGCCCCCATCTACAGTCTCTCACTGGCACCTGTCACTGCTCACTGCTGTGAAATCAAGTATGTTAAAGTCTATCTACTCAGCCTGGAACATGCTAACTCCTTTGAAATCATATATATATGAATGGATAGGATATTAAAATTATTGTAGAGTAAAGAGTTTATTATCTATGACTAATTATAGGAAATAACTTCAGAGGGAAGCCAGAGGCAGAGAGTCTAATGAAACATAAATGACTGATTTATCAGATGATATCAGACATGCTAAAAAGTTCATATATTCTCATCCTAGTCACTTAGTGATAAATGTAAATTTCAGCAAAGGTTTGGCTAATAGCACACATATTCCTACAAGCAATAACTACATAAAGCCTTTGTGGAGACAGGCAAGCATGGTAGATCATGAATCGTCTGTCCTAAAAATCCTTTAGACTATGAGTTATATTAAAGACAGACAATGTTGAACCCAGGAAACCTATTTGACTTAATTTAGTGCCGTCTGTCCATGTTGTCCTCCTTGGCAAAGAATGTTGTATATTTCTCCATATGCCTGTTTGCCCTCTGTTTACATTGTCTGTCCTCACAGAAGAAATTGTAATTCTATCACTAAATCTGCAAAGAAGACATTAAGCAACTATCCTTTTGACTGAAGCAGGAAGTCAGAGAAGACAGTTCTCACCCACGCAAAGATATAGCCTTGTATTAAAGACTTGAACGTGCAGAAGAATAAACCTTATCTAACATTTATGTCTCTGCTATACTTATTGCCACAAAACTATGCTCTGTCTTAACACAAATTTTAGGCTACCAAACTGCACATGATAAAAGATCACCAGACTTAAAATAGCATACAAATTGAAACATTGCAACTATTTTTCATGAGAAAAATGAGACATTTGGCCAAACTCGTCCAATTACCAATGATAAAATATACCAGTGTCACCTTCAATAATTACTAGCAAGCAGGGCTTAACTATAAGTAATGGTTCATCTATTTCATTTTTAGCTTATTTCATTAAAAATTAATTCCTGCTAAACATTTCTCAGTTCTGTGGGAAATTTGCCAAGAATCATGTCTTTAGAACAGAACAGAAGTCATGTAGGATGCACATAGAGCATATGTCTCCAAGGTTCTCATACATTTCCATGTATGGATTTTATGTCCAAGTAGAGAATTTTACCCTGAGTCATACTTCTATTCCAGGTATAGTTATATCTATATTGATATAGGTATACTGGGAAACTTATGCAAATTGAAAGCAAGAAGAAGATTTTTAAAAGTTTCAGGCTAAATAGGACCAGAAGACATCCATAACTGTATGTTTTTGAGTTTATAATAATTAAGTATAATATATGTAGTTTATTCAAAAGAATGAGGAGAAATATATTTAAATTTAACAGCTTTAAAAATAATTTCAGCCGGGCGTGGTGGCACACACCTTTAATCCCAGCACTCAGAAGGCAGAGGCAGACAGATTTATGAGTTCGAGGCCAGCCTGGTCTACAGAGTGAGTTCCAGGATAGCCAGGGCTATACAGAGAAACCCTGTCTCGAAAAAAAACAAACAAAAACAAAAACAAAAAAAAAATTTCACTGTAAAAGAAAAGCAAAGAAAAATTTCACTGTGAATATATATGCATATGTATATATATATATATATATATATATATATATATATATACACACACACACATATATTCAATAAATAGGTATTATGGGCAAGAAAGTAGAATAGAGATTAGTTCTGCTTTCAAGTAGTTAATTTGTATGGCTGAGACTCAAACACACTCTCACATATGCATGCATACACACACAGATACATAACACACACACACACACACACACACACACACACACACACACACACACACACCAGTTCCCATAGCATTGGGGAGAAGGGGTATAGGCAGGATGCACTGTAACTAGCCACGGTATCATTTTGAGCCATGCAGAAAAGAAAAGAGACATTGTCATCTTTTTATTGCTGTGATATGAATCATGTGAGAGTAGTTTTCAATTTTACATAAAGGTTCATATGCATATGTATGTTCATGTGGAAACCAGAGATGACATGAGATGTCTTTCTCAGTGCTCTCTACCTTTGATTTTGAGTCAGTCTTTCACTGAGCCTAGTCCATCAGTTTGGCTAAGCTGGCTGGCCAATGAGTTCTAGCAATCCTCCTGTCTTTGATCTCTTGGCCAGGGCCAAGTATTCACTGTCATGCAGGCTTTTGTGTGGGTTCTAGGTATCCAAACTCTAGCCTGCATAAGCATGTGCCAAGCACTTTACCAACTGAACCCCGCCCAATCTCAATACCTTTTAAATATTTTAAATGATTTTTTTAGTTCTAGTTTGCATTGATCTGAGTTCATCATTTTTATCTTACTATTTTTTTCTACAAAGCCACACAGTTCTGCAAGACAGTTTACAATGTCAGGCTTAGTAGTTGATCTTGACTAAGACCTTAAAAATGATGTGTTTCACAACAGAGGATGTATTTTACCAGAAGTAAGTAATCCAAGCTTGTTGTAGCCCCTGCCTGAACATGGCCAACTGTGGAAATTCTTTTTAAACCCGAAGACTGGCTTTCAGTACTTCTTCCCCAGGATGATCTTGTAAGACTGGAATAGCAGCAGCCTGTTGTGTTGTACATCACTAGAACCCAATTTGGCTTATGGATATGTTTTTAAAATCAGAAAAATTCACTGAAATTTGGGGATTTCTCTTGAATACTTGCATTCTCTTTGCTGTGGGCCCTTTTCTCTTAGCTTCTTTCTTGGTCAGCGTCACACCTCTACTTTTGTGTATGGTCCCTAGAGGAATTACCCTTACTGTACAGTTGTACCTGATTAGAACACATGTAGGTGAATATTCATTGAAGTTGGTTGAAGCAGATAGTTTGTTATTCTGGGCCTTTGGAATATACATTGAATATTTAAACTTAAACTACAAAGACATAGTTGGCCCCGTTGATACTGAAGTAGACGTGGTCCAATTGGAAAACAGGAAACAAGGTAAAATTTCACAGAGAAAGAGTCAAACTGATTCTGGAGAGAGAGAAGGGGAGAGAGAGAGACAGAGACAGAGAGACAGAGACAGAGAGACAGAGACAGAGAGGCAGAGAGATACAGAGCAAGAGAGAGACAGACAGCGATAGACACACACAGAGACAGATACACACAGAGACAGAGAGACAGAAAAAGTGAGAGAGACAGAGACAGAGGCACAAACACACACAGAGGGAGAAACAGGACGACAGACAGAGATTCTCCGTGCTATGATATAGTTCTAAAATTCTTTTACTTGAGCTTCTTGTATGTTTTTTGCCAATAACTGATTTTCAGTGAAGGAAGCTCTTGTGTGACTTTTATTATCTTTGTTTGAATATACAAACATAACCTTAGGCGCCCAATAATTGTTTTTAATTTCTCTATTTGAATCAGTGCAGAATCTTGTGACCACTAAGTAGAGTGTTAGTCTGTTTCTTAGTAGGAAAATGTAAATATGCTTACACATGATCATTGAGTAGAGTATTAGCATATTTGACTACTATAAATTCTGAGCTATTCTAGTTACATTAGTAGAAAAAAGATGCTATTGTCTATGAGTGAAGTTTTGATCCTTAAAACACTTTCCCTATTTTTAGTTGATATTTTGAGATATTTGTGTGTGTAAAGTGTGTGCTTGCATCTTCCTGAACCAGAAGTGTTTTCTTCTTCATTGTGGGATTAAGAAAAATACTATGTAATATTTTGTGTTATAAAATAACAAGGCTACTTTGATGGATCAGCTGATAAGGCACCCAGTGGATGAAGAACCAACTACTGCAAGTTTGCCTCTGACTTCAACATGTGCAAAATGATACACACACACACACACACACACACACACACACACACTCACACACACAATCACACACCACACACATTCACACACACAGACACATTCACACACCACACACATTCACACACACACACACATTCACACACCACACACATTCACACACACACACATACACATTCACACACCACACACATTCACACACACACACACACACACACATTCACACACCACACACATTCACACACACACACACACACACATTCACACAACACATACATTCACACACACACACACACACACACACACACACACACACTCTACTACTATTACTACTACTACTACTACTACTACTATGTATTCAAGTCCAGTACTATCCCTTGAAGCGAGTGAATGGATATACTACATGACTTTTCCATTTATGTTTCTCTGGTTTTTCTTTTTCACATTCTTTGTCATATTAGAATATGATATATTTTTGTTTTGGGTATGATAAAAATAAACCATTACATTGTCAGTATGTCCTGTCTCCTTCACACCAGGGCACATATTGAACTTGAAAATATTGTAGGGTCTTCCCTTCTGCTATGTAAATACCCATGCCTCACTGGAAGATAAGGATAGTGTTCATCCTAGAACGAAGGCGATCAATGCTTTAGAATGTGTGTGAATTGTTCACTGATGGATAGCGCTTAGAAGACACTGCTGTGTGTCTCCTTCTGCTCATAGTGTTTCCACGGACTGATGCTGCTAAGATTTGTCACCCTAGATGTGTGAGGCTACAACTTCTCTTTGTGAACATGTGAGCATCTTCATGGTTTCCTGTTTGGGCCTTCTCTTTGCTCCTCTTTTACATAGGGATTCAATCACCCATGGTGGACAACTGCTGGTTTGTTTTAATGTTTTTATGAGAATCAAAAAGTATTTTTAATAAAAAAGATTAGTTTTAGACTAAAAGCTAAGAGTTTATGGTAAGAAAATAAAATTGATTTGATAAGCAAATAACATACAAACTCCTCTATGTGATTATTTCTCATTACTAACCCATTACATCCGAAGCATTTTCTTGGAGGACTGAGGAAAAGCATTTTGAAACCATGTCAGGCCTCAGAGGTCAATAACTCAATTATAAGATATTGATGTCTGTCCTTAATATATGAATTGGCAGAGAAGGAACACTTACAATAATTTGCTTTCCCTAATCCAGTCTGCAAATTATTTTAAAATTATTTAAGATATAAAGTTATTTGAGCCTCAGGTCCATAACTTGCTATGTTAGATTATCTGAGTACCTATGGAAATTAGCAAAGAGATATTGTTAAGGAAAATAAGTTTCTCCATATTTTCTCCAAACAAGGAAGGAATCTAATTTCTTTTCCCCAAACCTTGAGAAATGTGTACCCCACCTTGTGGCTTTGTGGAAAACCACAGAAAAAAAGTCAGCAAAAAGTGCTCTTACCTATGAGAGGTTAATCAATTCTTCCCACGAGTAGAAGGAGGCTCAAGCCTTGGTTCATTAGGCTGAACCATGCCTTCTCACTCCTTCTCAGCATAGAGGCTCTGCAATGTAGTTACAAGTCAGCACTGTTGCAAAACCATCATTTTGATATCATCAAACTCATGGTTAACCCCTTTTGGAAAGTCAAATTCATAGTTTAATTTAAAAGCCAAAGAATACTGCATAACAATTCTATTCCCTGGTAATTTGCTATGGTCTCCAACTACCTTCACCACAGCTTTGTACAAATAGAAATATCCAAAATACTCCATTCCTTTGCAAAGCACATTTTTACAAACTTACTGATTTCCAAATTGGAAAGTGAATTCTATATCTTAGTTTTGGGGTTTTAAACTCAGCTTTAGATAGATAGACAGACAGAAAGATGATAGATAAATAGAGGTAGGTAGGTAGGTAGGTAGGTAGGTAGGTAGGTAGGTAGGTAGGTAGATAGATAGATAGATAGATAGATAGATAGATAGATAGATAGATAGATAGATAGATGATAGATAAATACATAGGTAAGCAGATAGATGTTAGAACTATCTTACCTACTACAATTTTAAACAATTAGAGGAGAGAAGCCTCTTTAGACTCTCCAGAGACTATTAAACACAATTTTAAAGATGTTATATCTTTCCTTGTTCTTTGTTTATGAAGTCTGGTCAGGAAATGGCCATAAAAAGCTTCAAATCCCAATTGAATAATGTGTTTTTAAAAGTAGCTGCCAAGTGTAAATACCACTAATATACATTTGTCCACCCGATAGTATATAAATAACTGGAGAAAGCAGAGCAAAGTTATGCATAGGTCAGAAGGCTTTCCGTCTGCACTGAGTCTTTTTAGCAGATGACATCATGTGTCCTTTGGAGTCTATTGTCAAATGTGGCTTGAGTCATTGCAGAGTGGCTCCTGCTCGGGATTACCAGGAGAGTGCTGGGGAGGTTCAATAAATAAGAGTATTACTCTTGGTGGAAGAAAATTTACATAATTAAGGGGCAGTGATGAAGGATTTTTATTCAACAAAAAAACCCTCTGGGCTCAATCATCTGATTTCTAGCTTCCTGTCTTTCTTAGTTTATTTTTTTGAAGACAGAAAAAGTTGGAGATAAGCTGCATGCCCTTTATATAACCATGATGGATATTTCTCCATGAAATCCCCAGCAGGGAATCAATGGCAATGCAGCCTGGCACCCTTGTCATATCTTCTCAGGTCATCATTGCTCATCTGGATGGGACATAGACAAGCTGGGTTTGCCATTTCTGCTTTGATCTGATAGGGACTGGTTATTCCTGCCTGCCAGATCCTAGAGTGACCAACATAGTCACATGTTGTGGAAGACAGGAAGAGATGCTAGCATTGTCCAGTCATCACAGTAGGGGCTCTATTGGCTTATACAGGGATCAGGTGATGGAAGGAACTGCCAAGACCAGTCATTTCCAGTCAGTCAGGTTCAGAGAAGGGGATGTTACTTAACAGATTTTAATGAAATCTCCCTCTATCCTTTCAGCACAGATTAGGAAAGTTAAAAAGTTGTTGTCTTTTTAAATCATATGGATAAAGCCTTGAATGGAGGGGTCTTTTAGTCTCTGTCTCTATTCTGTTTCCTGGGCATTTATCTCAGTTTTTTTCAGAGTTCTTGAAAAGAGGAAGGCCTAGCAGTTGCCAGCAACTATGGAAGAAAATAGTCCTTGCCTCCAGAGGGCTTCGAGTCCACTGAGAAGACAAACATCACCAACAGGTCTCCACAGTACATGCTGCTGCTGCTGCTGCTGCTGCACAGTCCGGGGACTGTGGATGTTTGTGGCATTCATTTGTGCCACGTAGTCCCTGGGTTTTCAGTCTGAGTTTTGAATTATGTCTGAGAAACATGCCTACACTTGTCCTTCTCCAGAACTAGGGAGGAACCTTTCAGTTTTCAAGATGGTTGCCGTGGGAGACGCAGATTTTCTCTTTACTTTCTTAGAGTGTTTTCTGATTGGCCTTGAGACAAAATTGACACAATGAACTAACAGGAGAAAAGCATATGCATTTATTTAATATGGTTTCTTCTAATGGTGAGCTCTCATAAGGAAACAAAGGCCTGAAGAACGGCAGAGCCTTTATGAGTTTGTATCTCCTTGAACAAAGAAACAGTCTATGAAAAGTAATTAAATTATATAAGACTAAACATTGATTTAAAAAATGTTTTTTTAATGAGACCTATTTGTATAGAATTCTCTTGCTCTCAGGCTTGCTACCCCACACCAACCCTTAGTCCTTCTGCTTCTGATACAAAGAGGTCATCTTCTATGTGTGGATTTTATCTTCTGCATCAGTATGTTCTCGAACATGACTTTAGCTCAGAATAATTCTTATGTTACAGTGGCATACTATGATGTAGCATGTTCTGATGCCCTTTAACGATCCTGTTTTGGGCATTCAAGGCAATGTGGCTGTCTTTGCTCTGGAGCAATTCCCAAAGTCCTACTACATCAGTGAAACTGCATATACCATTAGGGGTTGGTCCACCATAGTATCAAGTATCCCATGGGAGACTGCACAATTCTGTTTTCTTCTCCCCGTTTTCATGGTGTGTTGAGATCCTGATTTGTGGCCATGAGTCAGTTGCCTTGTGTGACATGGGTAGATAAAACCAGAATCTTATTTACACCATTCAAGCCGACCGCATTGTTTATTTATATGAAAGGGCCCTATAGTGCTTATTACAGAAGACCAAACCTATCACCCATGACTTTTGACCCCACTTCTATCATCTTGCAAGTCTTTCAGGCTTGGTGTGGTGAGGCATGCCTAGAAGCTCAGTGCACAGGTTATGGTGGCAGAAGGAATGCTGTATTTTGAAGCTAGCCTTGGTTACACAGAGAGCCTCATGCCAGCCAGGCTAAATAACAAGACACTGTTGCAAACAAAAATAACAACAAACCCCACACTCTTCAGCTAGATGTCAATGTCATGCTCATGTAATGGAGTGATGGAGGTCCTTGGACATCAGCAGATGTGTGTTTTCATTCTTGTTTTAATGGTGGGAAGCTGAGTGCTGTCAAGCAAGAGAATTGGCACTCCTGGAATTCTTTATTCACTTCTTTAGTTCTTTTACATCTCATCTGTCTTTGTGTTTAGGTCCTCAATGCCTTCCTCAGTATCCACCAGAATAGTAGACCTTTTCCAGGCTGTAGTGTTTATAGCAATAGACAGACAAAATTCAGAAAGGAATGAAAATATCCATAGCATTAAACAACTCAGAAGAACTCTCCTTAAGGCATGTTTTATTTGCCTGTGCTTTTGCCTTTCAGATGAGTTGAGTCTCAATTCACAGATTGCTCTTGAGGATCCTAACACCTTTTTTCCCCTTCTATTCAGTATAAATTTTCTTAATAAGAAAACAATACAAATGCAAATGTGTAATAAAAATATTGAAAGCTACACGTAAGCAAAGTGATAGAAATAGAATATCCTGTATGTTGGGAACACGTTAGAGAAATTTCAGCCCATAGCCACACTCTTCAGGGCTTTGAGAGGAAGTGCTGCAGCATTGCTCTCTCACTCTGCATGTTCCTGCAGGGTCACAGTGTGGCTCTGCCTCCTTCAGGTGTGAAGCCGGCACTTAAATGTGCCTATGCTAAAAAATTCCACTCTTTACTTGGGCTCACGAGGTGAGTAAAAGTAGGATGACCCCTGACAGCAATGCCCTCCTTTGTGTTTATAGTTTGCATGGAGATACAGCACAAGTTCATTAGCCATAACCTTTCCATTTGAGTCACTCTGAGTCCTGGGAATAGCAGAGGTCATAGGACAGGTTCTACCATCCAGGGGAGGACAGATATGCATGAGGACCAAAGTGAACCTTCAAAAAGTCCTTGGATCACTTTTTAAAAACCCATAGAACTGCCACAGTAGAGAGAAAGACCACACCTTGAACAAGTCTGCTTAAATGCTCAGACTTGCTGTCCTTTATGTAAACACAAAAATTATGTCAGCATTCTGAAGATGCATTTGAGGTCATTGGGCCCCTTCGCTGTTCCTCTCCCCAGTGTCACCTCATTGGATAAATGTCTTCTCTATTTTTTCACCACTTCTTATTCTATAATTGACACATTAAGGAGAGTGGCTAAGCCTAGTCTATTGAGGCTACTGGATTTTTGTTTTAAAAACTCACATAACACATAAAGTTGTATAAGAAGAGCTGAAGAGGAGTAGATATGATCAAAAGATGTATGAAATTTTCAATATTATATACATACATATATACATACACATATATGTATATAATATAGTTTATTTACATAATATATATTGTAATTATATTATATATATAATTATATATTATATATGTGTGTAATTATATATTATATATAATGTAATTGTATATATAATTATGTTTATATTGAGAAGGCAAAGGATAAACAACAGAATACATGTGCTAGATGGGTATAGTTTTTTTAATCAGACAAGAATTACCCTGGCAGACCCTTTATATGAGATAGCTTTTATCTCATTTTATAAAATCATTCCTATCTGCAAAGAATGCTAGTGTGAGAAGTGGTAATAAATAAAGTTGGTCATCCAATGAATATTTATCAAACATGCAGGAAATTTGATAATAATGCACCTGGTTTTTGTTTGGGCTGTGTGTGTCTGTGTGTGTGTGTATGTATGGGTTTGTTTGTGTGTGTAGGCTATGTTTTTCATATATGTTAGTGTATATACACATATGTATATATGCCATGTGCGTCTGTGTGTGTGTTGACAGACCAGAGGTTGACAGCAGATCTCTTCAATATTTGCTCTCCATCATAATTTTGAGGCAGTCTCTTACTGAGCTCAGACCTCTCTGTCTCTTGTTAGCCTGGCCAGCCAGCCCTGTTTCTGTCCATTAGACCACTATGCTTTCTCCTGTTCTTCTGATAGCCTCTTCCTTAATGATATTGCAAATACTTTTTTCATATTACTAAAATACTCCAGCATTAAACAGTTCTTAATAGTTGTAGAATATTCTACCATAGAGCTACATTAAAATTAATTGAACACCCTCTTATGTTTGACAGGATCTCCAGATTTTCTTATAATACATTGAATATGACTATAGGTACATCTTTTCTCTAACCTCCTTTGACTTTTCCCCTCTAATTTGATTCTGATTTTTAAAAACATCTGTGAATAACACAGTGTTGTATGTAAATGTACAGCTGTTCCGAGATTTGAAAAACAAAGTCCTGAGAAAGGGATTTTTCATAACTCAGGAACTTGGATTAATCTACAAGATGAAAAATACCTTATTGATTTAGTGAGATCATAGAAGAAGTTGATAAATTTGCAGATAGAGGGAAGAATGCGATCTATTTTTTAATGAAGTCAGTTCAGTTGATGGGCTAAAGTAATATCCTTTGCATGTTTAGTTAAGGGGCTCTAGAACTTTTCAGACTTAATCTTCTGAATCCTTTCTGCTTGAAAATATAGTTTCATTTGACATTCAACTGTTTCACACACACACACACACACACAGGTTGTCAAATGGGAACAGGGAGTAGTGTCTCTCATGTTTCTGAATGTGGTATGGCATGTTGAAGTTGAACACTTGGCACCCACTCCCGCTGAAAGCAGGGACTGCAGATGTTAGCTTCCAATGTTCAAAGGAAAACACCCCTTGCCCCTAGCCTTGGTGTGGTTTGGAGAGGGGATTAATTGCTCCCGGTTTTGCTTACGAACCAACACTGGCTTTACAGAAAGAAACAGAACATTTGAAACTTGCTGAGTACATCAGCTCACTGAAAGGGTTTTAGATGCCCCCAGTTCTCACATGTGCAGGGGTTCTAAAGGAGAAGTGGCCCTGTGCTTCAGTGACACCCACTATATGACCTTTTTAAATGTTTTAAAATAAGGTTAGTTTTTCTGGCGACTGTTTATGGCTGGATTTCTGCTGTGTGTCAGACAGACAAACACATTGGAGATGATGGCGATCAATGGTAGGGATGAAGAATAGTGCTGACCTTTTGAAAAACTCCTCATTATGTGGCTTCATCTGTAGGTGGCTTTCCAGTCCCAGCTCCTTTCAACTCTCAGTTCTACCGGAAAATTCTCTCTCTCTCTCTCTCTCTCTATATATATATATATATATATACATATATACATATATATATGTATATATACACATATATATACACACACACATATATATACATATATAAAATGTATTATATATTTACATATTTTACTACCAAGGGGTTCCTCCACCAGAAGAGCTTTCAGGCCGACAGAGGTGGGGGAAATTATTGCGTTTCCACACTTCTCTTCTTGACTTGTTTTTTCTAAGTAGCAGAGTTGAGTTTTAAGCAATCCCTCCATTGCCTCTTCTGAGAGTCTTTTTTGTTTCAGAACAGTAGCCAAAGGCTGAAAGAATTAACTAGTCTTAGTGGCCTGGCACCAGCATGCATTTTGGTTTTTACACTAATTCAAGTCCAGAGGAGTAGAACAAGAAAATAAACAGTAGCCTCTTAGTTCATCATGAGCTAAGGATTAGCAACTATAAATGTTGTCATACAGGAGGAGTAGAAATCTGTATCCTGGATCCAAAGCTGACTCACAGCTGGGTATGTGGCAAGCTCTGCCCTAGCAGGGCTTTCAGCTTCTATGAGTTCTTTGGTTCACGAGCCTTCCCTGGGACTTTTGGCCTGTTCTTGGATTTCAGGTGCAAGGTTAACGTATCCTATGTCTTGTGGGTAATTCACTGTGAAGGTCTAGAGAAATTTGAGGCTGAGGTGTATTCTGGGAATCTACCTGGTGAGGTGAGTACTCTTAAGGTACCTGAAAGTCCAAGAGAACTTGACTCCTGTCATCCAAGGAACCTGGCTTGTGAGAGCCGTGTGCTGAATGAACTTGCAGAGGCTCTCTCTTCATTGATACATCTGGGTCTATTAAAATGGAAACTTTGCCTCCTGTTTGAGACGGAGAGCACTTGGCAATAAAATGGAGTGTTGGAAATACTGAGAGAGAACTGATCAAGGCAGTTCCTTTCATTCTGATGAAATGTAATATTAGTCAATATCCACGTATTACCTGCCCTCTGTCTGCCCATGGCCCACTGCCTGAATGGGACAAGTGACATTGGACTCAGACTGGTGTATGCTTCCTGGTGGACAGGGCAGCTCTTCATTCTACACCTAATCTGTTGGGAACATAGCAGGAGACCATTCTTGATGTCTATATGTCATTATGCAGGTATGGTAGAAAGGTTTGTTCACTGCATTTTATTACTTATGAGCTTACAGTTTGTAATTAATCAGAGTACTTTTTTGCCTAATACACAAAAGCAAGAAACATGATTTTCAAGCAAAATTCTAGAAGTTACTTCCTCTCTTTTGTTAGAGAAAAAAGTCACTCTTAAGGGGGTAAGATACTCTTGGATCACAGAAGAAAATGGGCAACACTTCTATTCTCCAAGACAATGATTAATGATCTTCACTGACCTCAACTCCTAGCTCTCATCCCCAGTTCTCCCACTCAGCTGATCCCCTAGTTTAGATTATTCTAGGGAAATAAAAAACAAGCAGAGACAATCACCTCATCTCTTCCAGCCAGTCACCAAGGCTACCTGTGTTCATAACCACCAACACCTCTATCATTGACTCTGCACAATGGATAAACAGAGCTCAGTGGTGGATCCCTGGACTTCAGAGGTGAATATCCAGTCCCTTCACCGCCATCTCAGGCCATGGAAGATTTGATCTTTCTTTACATTCCTGTATCATGTTTGCTCTCTTGCCTCCCACCCTAACCACCCAAACACACTTACTCCTCTATCCTTCCATCGTCCCCATTCTCCCCCACCCAGCACTCTCTATGTTCTATAGAGATGTCATGTGTGCTCCTCTATCAGCATCTTTGCATCTGCTGTCCCATCTGTCTGACTTTCCTTCTAGGTGTGTCATTGCCACTATCATATTCAGGGTTCAGCTTGGTCATTATTTCTCAAGAACAAGATGTCTTTCCTGCCTTTCCTACCACAGTGACCCTCTTAGCATTCTTTGTCTCCTCAACATGCTGCGTTAGCCTTTACAGGGCTGGGTACTCCCTAACACCATATCATAAATTTATATTAATCTTATTATTGTCTTAGTATAATTTCCACAGTGGTAGGGGTTTGGGCTGTCTTGTTTATCTCTTTCCTATCAGTACCTGGAATGTTGTTTCCCATCAGTGTTTACTGCTCAAGCATTTAGTTTACTCTTGATGATTGATTACTAAATATATTAAGTATACAGACTGCTGTGGCAAAGGTCCTTGCACTTGCATGCCTTTGCTGTTGCTGTTGACAACTCAGGCTCTCATCACCTGCTTGTGCATGAAAGGCTGGGAGATGTGCTGCTTCTGTACAGTGTCTCCACATGTCATCTGGCTTTTCATTTGATATAAACACATCATTTACATATTAATTCTTTGTGCTTTTCTCATTAGCCCCTAACAATTAAAATACACCATTACTTTGCCATACTCAGAATTTTTATAATGTCATACCAAAGTCTTCATTAATTAAATAACTTAATTAGTTATTATTCTAGGACAATATCATTCAGTTACAAATCATGTCCACTAAAGAGCACAATAGCATATGGGGGACAATTGTGGCAACAGAACACGGGAACTAGGCAGCCAGATGTGTGCACTGGCATGCAGAAAGTCCAAAGCTGTCACTTTACTGTTTGGGGCCAGTAACACTAAGAAGGGAGCATAGGTGATAGGATAAAAGAAAAGACAACATCTGACACAGCTCTTAGAAGCACAATTCAATTGTCAGGCTGGCATCTGGATTCTTCCAAACATTACGTGGAATTAAAAAAAAAAACAACTTAAAACAAGAAAGTTTAACATACTCTTTAGAGATATAAAATCATGTTTGTAGGTTATAGTTTGAGAAACACTGAAATATAAAGTGAAATTTGACTTCTTAAAGCACATCTCGTTTTTTTCATTTGACTACAGGGTGAGAGGTACTAAGATGGGGAAAGAAAGAATAGAGAGGTTTGGAATGCTGTCTTGGTTACGATTTCCATTGCTGTGAAGAGACACCATGACCAAGGCAACTCTTACAGAGGAAAGCATCTAATTGGGGCTAGCATACAGTTTCAGAGGTTTAGTATATTGTTATCATGGCAGGAAGCATGGCCACATGCAGGCAAACATGGTGCTGGAGAAGAAACTGAGAGTTTTACATCTTGATGTTCAGGCAGCAGAAGAGGACTGTGTATTACACTGGACATAGCTGTACATATATAATATCGAAGCCTGCCTCTACAATGACACACTTCCTCCAACAAGGCCATAACTCCTAAGAGTGGGCCAAACACTCAAATTCATCAGTCTTTGGGGGAACAAACCTACTCAAACCACCAAACATGCTCTGGATAAGAGATGAGAGCCTGGGATACAGAAGTGATCTGGAATACGAGCAATTGTGGGTTTCAATTTTAATAACAACAATGATGGTGATGAGGCTGGAGAGAGAGCTCAGTGTTTAAGAGCATATATTGCTCTTACAGTGGATCTGAGTTCAGTTGTTAGCAGCTATGTCAGGCAGCTCATAACTGTCTATAACTCCAGCTCCAGAGGGATCTGGCATGTCTGAACCCTGAAACAATCCTGAAAGAAGAGGCAAATGTATCCCCAGAGGCACTTGAGAAATGCATTCTCTTACTTTCACTTAAATAACTGAAGTGGTCAATCTACCCTTAGTTTGGGAATCATTGTTACTTGTATAATATCTTACTACTAATTTGAAAGAATATAATCTATGGATATGTCTGAAATACCTATTACAATAGGTAAATTATAAGGTGAGTATCAATACAGGAATGTTTATATGGCTGTGCTGAAATTTGTATTTACAGGGGGAAAATTCATAAATTTTGAAAGACTGTGAATTAATTAGAGTAGTTTGATTTGAACGTTCAACTCACCAGTGATAGAAGTAAATATAGATTAAACTTATATATTATGTGATGAAGAATAGATAGCCAGAGAGATGGCCCAGTGGTCAAGAAGACAGATGTCAGTTCCCAGCACTAAAGTCAGATAGCCCACAGCTGCTTATAACTGTTGCTCCAGGATATCTATCTGATAATCTCCCTGGCCTCTGCTCATACCAATACACAAATAAGCATACACATAACTAGAAATTAATGAAAATAAAAATTTAAAAAGATTTATTGCTGAAGTCTTTTAACTTGGAGACAGATGTATCTTATAAGTTCTCTACAGGGAACATCTCTACTAAGGACAAGGACATGGGAAGCTTGGTAGAAAACAGATGGAAATTTATGTATCACATAAACCACTTGAAATAAGTTAATTAATGTCAGACAAAATATGCTTCAAAACAAAATCATCCTTTCAGATAGAGATTATATCTAATGATGAAAGGACAGTCCACAGGGAATATCAGGTTTTAATTGACACAACTTGGTAGGACCTTTTCATAAGTTCATTAATTGAAAATAGAATCATAAAGATTTGTAAAAAAAAATGTATAACAACCATGCTCTGAGAATTTGAAATATTTTTGTCTCCAAAGCAGATAAACATACTAAGTATTTGAAAGGATCAAGAATGGTAAACTACATAGATTATTAGCTGGGTTGAATGGACGTATGTAGAATTTTATTTGAATTCCACTAAAAGAAAATATATATTATATAGAAAGCTTTAACATTGATGAAGATTTGTTTTCTCAGATGTAAAAAGTTGGAAGGCATTGTGCAATAGTGTCTGGTTTGGTGGCTGATTATGGGATGGATCCCCGGGTAGGGAAGTCTCTGGATAGTCCATCCTTTCGTCTTAGCTCCAAACTTTGTCTCTGTAACTCCTTTCATAGGTATTTTGTTCACTATTCTAAGGAAGAATGAAGTGTCCACCCATTGGTCTTCCCTCTTCTTGATTTTCTTGTGTTTTGCAAATTGTATCTTGGGTGCTCTTTGTTTCTGGGCTAATATCCACTTATCAGTGAGTGCATATCTAATGACTTCTTTTGTGATTGGGTTACCTCACTAACGATGATATCCTCCAGATACATCCATTTGTCCAAGAATTTCATAAAGCCATTGTTTTTAATAGCTGAGTAGTAGTCCATTGTGTAAATGTACCACATTTTCTGTATCCATTCTTCTATTGAGGGTCATCTGGGTTCTTTCCAGCTTCTGGCTATTATAAATAAGGCTGCTATGAACATAGTGGAGAATGTGTTCCTATTACCAGTTGGAACAATGCCAGAAAGATTTTGCTGAAGGGACCCTGTTATAGCTGTCTCATATGCCAGTGCCTGGAAAATACAGAAGTGGATGCTCACAGCCATCTATAAGATGGAACACAGGGCCCCTAATAGAGAAGCTAGAGAAAGCACCCAAGGAGCTGAAGGGTTCTGCAACCCTATAGGTGGAACAACAATATGAACTAACCAGTAACTCCGGGTATTGCAAACTTTATATGCCCCAATACAGGGGAATGCCAGAGCCAAGAAGCGGGAGTGGGTGAGTAGAGGAGCAGGGTGGAGGGAGGGTATAGGGAACTTTCGGGATAGCATTTGAAATGTATATAAAGAAGATATCTAATAAAAAATAAAAAAGTTGGAAGGCTAGAAACAGAGAAAAATACATATATTTGGTACATCAGAATCAAACCTCAAATGAGGTTCAAATAAAAAATATTTACAGAAATTGGTATATACTTTAACACTGTATGATAATTTGAAGGTGCACATAGAGGATGTGCTTATAGATTAATAATTGAGTGTAAGAAATGAATGAAGATTGGCAATTAAATCTAAGAGAAATGAAAGATAGAAAATATAAGTCCAAAGACAGTAGATGGGGGAAATGGTAGCAATATTAGAAAAATAAAAGGCATATTGTTCATGTCTTCAATCCTAAGACTAGCGAACTAGAGTCAAGAGAATTAGTAATTTAAGTCCAATCTGAGGTACACAATGAGACCCTATCTGAGAGAGAGAGAGAGAGAGAGAGAGAGAGAGAGAGAGAGAGAGAGATTGTACGAATCAACAAAGCAAAAGAAATCTTTTGAAATAAAACAATGTTACTTTAATATTTGTCTTCTGTATGTGTGTGTATCAGTTTGTGTGAGTGAGTTTCTTTTTATCTCTTTATGTCTATGTGTATACATGAGAAAAAGAGAATAAAGAGTATTAAAAATACAGGAGAAAAAGCGAATAAATATAATTAGAAATGGAAAAGAGGTCTTGAATACAGATATTCCAAAGGATAAAATCTCAAAAGATAGTACTTGAGTAACTTCTTTATGGGACTATATATGGAAACATCCCAATAAGGGTGAATATGATGACATACCCTAACTTTATGTCTGAAATATAGATTGAGAACACAGATGCTTAGGATAAATAAGGCTTTCTATAAGGGAAATTCACTTACCCAGTGTGTATGGAAAATTGTCATGAAGTTGGAATGATGCTGGTACTAACATAATGTCAAAAATGAAATAGACTTTAAAAATATAGCTATAAAATAGTCAGTTATAAAATTATGGTAAGTAGAATACAAGATAGATTACAGTGTGTTACAAGGAGCTATCATAATAGGTGAAAGGGTAGATTAGCAAACATTACTCGAAAGTTAACTGTTAGGACACAGTCCAGTGAGAGAGTCATGTAAGGAGATTTCTGAGTGCTGTGAGAACATTCCAAAAGGACAAGACTAGAGTCTTGTGACCTCAGTTTCTTCTGCATCTCCTAGAATCATATGTAATATCAACATCAAAATATAAGACATTTCAAAATTTAAAAGTCCCACAGACGTCTAAAAATTCAAAAAGTAGGGCTAGAGAGACAGCTCAGTGGTAAAGAGCACTGACTGTTCTCTGAGAGCAACTGGGTTCAAATACTAGCACATACATGACAGTCAAAACTGTCTATAACTTCATTTCCAGGGGACCTGGCATCTTCACACAGAAATACATGCAGCCAAAACACAAATGCATATAAAAATAAATAGTAAATCTCAAAAATTCAAACTGTATAAGTCTAAAGGTTCTTTAAAATATTCTCTCAGCTGTCAGCTCCTGTAGTTGAAAAATAAGTTACTTTCTTACTTGAGGATGGAAGAACCAGTAGACAGTCACAATCTGAACAAAACAAAATCAAATTACAATTATGTAAATAACTCAGCATCCAATGTCTAGTGTTCAGAGACTACCTTCAGGGCTTCCCAAAGGACCTGAGGACAGGTGCCACTCGTCACCTCTCTAGAGGTAGTTGGAGCTGGGAGAATGGAGTCGATAAATGAGGTAGAATAAACTTATGCAATAGCCAACTTTACTCAGACCATCAGACAACTTATACTTTGAGGTTTAAGGAAGGTCACACAAATAAAGTTCTCATTTGTTTAATCAAACTATGACAAAAGAAACCAAAAAATATGTCTTTTCCTAGGGTCCTAAACACTTAATTAAATACCAACAGCAAGCACTGTTAGATTATAAGTAATCTAAAGTAAGATCACTCATATTGTCCATTGGGAGAGCATAGAAACATATTCCCAGAATATTTCTTTGTTTAGAAGAAACTGAGGTCACAAGACTCTTGTCTTGTTTGCTTGGAGTGTTATTACAAGCACTCACAAATCTCCTCATATGACTTCATTTCCTAGACAGTGTTTCAACCGATGGCATTTAAGCTGTGATCTAAATGACTTAAACTATTCAGTCAAAGAGACGTTGGTACAGGGTCTGAAAGCAGAACACAAAGAAAGTCTATATGGAAAAGATAGAAGACCTTAATAGAATTGTAGATGGAAATGTTAAAGGTACGTGTACAGTTTCAGGAATTGCTATGGAATATAAATTTCTCTAAGCCAAACACAAATTCCCAAATCTCTTTGAAGTACAAACATATATCTCATTAATAGATTAAGATCATTATCTGTAGAGAAAACACACAGAAACATGGATGGTGGAAAAGGTAAACCAATCTCTTTCAGAATCATGACTGCTTGTTTAGAAGAGGGTACGGACAGACAGACCACTGCATCTATTCCATGGAAATAAGGAAGTAGAGATCCAGGGACAGTCAGGACTTTGCCAATTTCTTTATTATAGCAGTGATTTAAAAAAAAATCTGGAATGAAATCCGCAATTCCAAAATATCAGAGAAGAAAATCTAGAAATGAACAAAGAGATGCCATTCTGCATGGAGCACTGGGCAAACCCGGCTAGTCAAAGTGAGCTGTGGAGTGATGACAGGTGCGGTCCACCACAGAACCTACTAGATAGTGCAAATGTGGCCAATCTTAACTGAGACACACCACGAATATAAACACACAAGGGTTGTCAGTGACTTGGTGAAAAAAGAAAACCAAAGAGTGTGATGTAGTTCAATATTTGTATGAGGACTACCTATGGAAATACTAAGATATATTAAATTGCATAAAACATTATTAAATTTGGTTTACTTGTATTTCATATTTGTATGAAGGCTACTTATTGAAATACTAAGATATTGGATTGCATAAAATACTATGAAATTTAGCTTGCTTTTGCACTTAAATGTTTATTATAAAGACTAAAATTACATATATGTCTCATATTTCTAGTATTCATTATGGGTTAAAACACATCGATAGCAGGCTAGCTTTATTACCATATCTAACTCCATATTTTACTATATTTTATACATGTGTCATAACCCAATAAATATGGAAAATGGAAAATGTAGTCAACAAGTTTTACATTGGAGGTAATTTTAAATCTTAATTTCCAGAGTACTTGACTTTTGGAAAATATGTCCCTTTCTGGGACCTCTGTACAATATCCTAAGGAATTGACTATCTATATATAGAAAAAAAATGATACAAATATTATATAACCATCATGTTATTCTTGTTTTTAACCTGTATAACTTATATATTGAAGTTTGAAAAACATAAAAATAGGGTAAAGAGACTGTTTTCTGAAAGACCAGCTAAAAGAGGATTTTGCCATCAACTAAGAGTTATTTTGAGAATTAAAAGAAACGATGTAAGGAAGCTCATGTTTCAAACCTATTCCATTGCAGCACTGATGATATACTTAAATAATAGCCTTCCTTGGATTTTATTCCATAAAATTGACTTATTTTTCTTTTGAATGGACTAGTTAACATTGGACTTAGAGTTTGGCACACATGAGCTTATGATTTACAGGATAATTTTTCTCATCAAAATCTAGGCAGAACTATTTATTTTAAAACCAATATTTATTTTACAATGGGAAGATAGAACAGATTAAAGGGGCATAAAACCATGATAAATCACCCAATCTTTATCCCATAGAAAATCTCTTAAATGGCTCTTAAAGTAATGGCAGTAAAATTGCCTCTAACTTGGTTTGGGTGATTTTCTGGCATATGGCACAGCCACGTAGATTAAAGCCTAATTAATGAAAAACTTGTAGAAATTCAGACATTGTTTATAGATGTTTCTCAAGAAAATGTATACTGCATTGACTCCTCTGTTAAGTCTCTGGGTTCTGCACATTTGCAGAAAGGAATCCAGTCTGAACTTTTCAGATTTCAAGGCAATGATCCAAGACATAATATAGCTTCCAGTCTTTTTATTTTAGTAATCAGTTTTTATTTCACATGTTTAACAAAATTACATTTATATTTAAAGTACATGATTATACAATATTTCCAAAGAAATGAATTTTTGTAAAAGCCTGCTTGATTTTATTTATATCTTGGCTTAATTTATAATAATTTATATAGTTAAAATATTGTTGTGTTTCTCTAACCGTATTGCTTAGTACTCTTCTTTTCTAATGTTTGTGAAATTTTATCACAGAAAACTTTGGACCAAGCATGAAACACTAACGTAGAAACAGTCTTTGTAAAGATATTGATCTGCTGTGGGTCTGACGAGCTGTGCAATGTCCTGTTGTGTCGTGGATGTCTAGCCTCTCTGTAGCTTATTACACTCAAGGTCAGGGTTGACAAACCTTTTCTTTGAAAGACCAAAGAGTAAAAATCACAGGCTTTCAGTTGTATAGTTACAGTAGCCTGTGCCATTATTGAGTTACTCTATGAACAAATGGGTGTGTTACCCTGTGCAGCAGTAGTTTTGTGTTTAGGGACGTTTCCTGAAAAATAATCAGAGGTTGTAGCAAAGAGCTATCTGTGGAATTTTCTCTATGGTGTTAATCAGTGATATGGAAAGCTATTTCAGAGCTTTTACTAATCGAAAGAAAAGCCATCAAGTGATATTCAGGATATTATCTTAAACATATATGTATTAGATTATATCATGTGAAATTTCTGCTAATTGCTTCTTGTTTGCAATATGAAAATTTTCTACTATAAGCCTAAGAGTATGTGTATGTTTGTGTGTGTTTGTGTGTGTGTGTGTGTGTGTGTGTGTGTGTGTGTGTGTGTGTGTGTGTGTATGAGAGAGAGAGACTGAAAAATTATTAACCTATTCTATTCTTTTCTGTGTGGAAGAAATAAAACTTTTGTTCTACTTTTTGTTATATTTTCATTTGTTTTTACAATGAGTATTTTTTAATTTTCAATTAGGAAAGGATTTGCTTTTAAGAGAGAAATTCTTTATCCTTAAATCTCTGGTGGAAGTAGGAAAGGGGTGTCTTTGTAGTTCACTTTGCAGGAGATGGCCTCCTGGGAAAAACTTGGAGAATTGTTTTTCTATTGGCAGGGCCATTCCTGTTATGACAATGGATTCAGGATGCTGTTGCCAATGTACAGTATGCGTTCCCCCTCACTGGTGAATCCATCTCTCCGGATGGCATTTATTGTTCAATTCATCAAGTGAACTCCTCGTATCTAGGTTCCTTATCCATCAAGTAGCTGCCTGGTTGAGACTGGGCTTAGCATGGAGAACATCTACAAGATAGAAGGAGTGTGCTGGCCATCAGTACCACATTGCAAGTTGTAAGCTGCTTTGATGTATTTATACTTTACATGGTTGTACTGTCTGCTTGCTTAATGAAGTCCATATCTTAAGGAATACACCCTATGTTATATTCTGAGAACGTCAAGGCCAAAGGGGCAAACTCAGTGAGAAAACTGCATAGAAAATATCCAAGACTTCCACGGATCATCATGGGGGAAAAGCCTGCTGACATGGGAGTTTTTGCTTCCACATGGTAGGCAGGCTGTGGTCTTCCTGTTTGAGATGTTGGTCCTTTCTGTCATTCACTTCTACAATTCTTTGAGTTTTCTCCCTTCAGCTCTATTTCTCTTTGTTTCTTGACACCTAACAGAAACACAGTTGGGCAGAGATGGTGACACAAAAGCCAGGTTTTGGTTTTTACTTTTAATTAGTTTTGTTGGTATACTAGTATTTAACTTTCACCTGGAGTCTTGGTTGGAATGACACTGATTTCTAGTGGATTTGGAGAAGTTCTGAAGAGATGGCTGGTCCCTCAGGCCTGCTGTGAGCCTGGAATCTCCTTGTCCCAGACACAGGGGTTGGCATTTGTGTGGGACTATGAGACATGCTCACAATGCCAGCTGTTTCTCACAGTGACAGCCAGTGGACAATGCCACAGTTGGCCTCTCCTCTAGAGAGGAGCAGACATTCTGTAACCTGCATGTTTTGCTTATCATATTCTGAAATGCCCTCTTTCTATACTTTAGTATAAATGTTCAATGTGGATATTTTGGGATGATTTCTGCCTCGTTTGGAGTACAAGTCAGATTAAGCATATCTGTGTTGGAGTCATCATAGGGCCCTCTGCCTTATAATTCCTTAGAGTGAAAATATATCCTCGGTAGGAAAGAGTTACAGGCTAAATAGAGCTGCAAATCAGAGATTGTTGCTATCACAAACTCCTATGTTAGCTCGTTTTTTTTCATAAATTAACGTGATCTGGAATTTATATTTCTTACAGACTATTTGCACAAATTCCCTTTTCAGTGGATAAGAGAAAACTAATTCAACACACATTCCTCTGTCACTTTGAGAGTGAATGGGGAAGGGGAAGGTTAAGGTTTTGTTTGTTTGTTTTTGTTTTTCATTTGAGGATATCACCACAGCAATTGGTAAAACTACATCCTTATGGGTTTGAGGCTGAGGTTACACATCTCAGGGGAAGCTCTTGATCTAGAGATTGAAAAGCCTCCAGTTCACAAAGTGTTGATTGCATCATTTCGCTCGGCAATACAATTTTTAAAAAGTCAAGTGAATGCAGTTTGATCTCATCAGTGAAATATATCAAATGTAAAGTATATGGAAGGCTAGTGATATATATCAAATGTAAAGTATATGGAATCAGTGAAATATATCAAATGTAAAGTATATGGAATCAGTGAAATATATCAAATGTAAAGTATATGGAATCAGTGAAATATATCAAATGTAAAGTATATGGAATCAGTGAAATATATCAAATGTAAAGTACATGGAATCAGTGAAATATATCAAGTGTAAAGTACATGGAATCAGTGAAATATATCAAATGTAAAGTACATAGAATCAGTGAAATATATCAAATGTAAAATATATGGGATGCTATTAAGAAAAAGGTTTCTTTTTTTCCTTGTATTTAGAAAAAATGGAAATTGCTTTCTTTCCACTTGAGTTCATACCATAAAAGTTTATAAATATGTCAAGTGTTTAGGTGTTTGTGTGAGCAGAACTCATTTTATAAATCTGACTATACCAAGAAGGCAATTAATTTCTAGAAAATTGTCAGCCAGCAGACATGCTGAGCATAGAACAAATGATTTGTTTTTCTGGGTAGGCAATAATGTATAGAATAAAAATTAGGAGATTGTCACACAGAAAAGGGAGAAAGAGTACAGATCAATAATTTAATTTAACTCTGACCTGGCTAAGCTCTATAACATGGATCATAATTTTTCAATGAATAGACCCTTAGCATTTTACATATAGCATCTTGGTTTTATATTGATCTGCTCTAATGTACTCTTCATTGCATAGACAGGGTAGCACTCAAATTGGAAACAAACGCAGTTCAGCCTGAATGCCAACATAACGTGGCAACCTGCTCATGTTATTTTCTCTAGTTGCAGAACGCTGTTCTCCTGGCTAGTCTTTAAACATCAGAGGAGCTCAAGCAGTGAATGAGTGAGGAGACTGTGGAGGCTGCTTTAGCTTATAGACTCGGTCTTCTGTATGACTTAGTTGCTTACTGGAAATGGAGCTCTGCACATACCATGCACAGTGTACTTTGTTCTGGAGAACAGTATTAACTTTTAATGGATCTAAGTGGCTTTTTAGGCAAGGGAACCTAATTACTAATCAGGAGGTGAGTGATTGACTGGCATTCATGTTTATTAATTATTCATGAAATCTCATTTACAGGGCCCACAATAGGATATTACCTATTTCACAAGTGCTTGATATGTGCTCTGTGCCATTCCCTGGTGTTCCATCACGGGCAAAAGCACTGGGCCCCGTCATCATGAAGCCTACGGGCCTGTGAGCAAAGAGATAAGTGTCAGAGTACATATAGAAGTTTAAAGAACAGCAGTTTAAAAATCTAGTTCTGCTTGCTCCTATAGAAAATGCCTGATTTTCGCACAAAGTTCCTAGTTCTAAGAAAATTTATCTAGCCCATTGTTTCTGCCACCCATGGAAATATTTTATGTACGATGTGGAATCATTAGTCTTATAAGCTGCCTCTAATTCCTGGAAAGGAGTGTGCTCTTGGTGGTGGTGCGCTAGGGGAGATTCCTGGATTGTGGTTTGAAGCTTCTTCAGTAATGAACTGAAAATTATTCTTGATCCTATTGTTGATTCTTGCCCACTATCTTGTGCATAATCATAACAGTTAGTGTGCCCATTATTTAGAATAGTTATCATAATTTTCTACTTTGTGTGATTTTTTTATTATTAGTAGTAATAGACTATTGCTATTAGTCTCTATACCCTGATAGTATAATTATGCTCATTGTTATTTTTCTAGCATTATCACAGAACCTGGGATAAAAACTGGTGAATGAGAATTTTTCTTGTTCCAAAAGATTTTCTAGAAGGATAGATGAGTTAAAGCTTTATAACCACTAACAGCAGCTGCCATGGCTCTTTTCATTTTCCTCTCATTTCAGGATAACATCCTTATGTCTTTAACTTGATTTCTTATCATCTGTAACTCTGTGGCCAGACCTTTGAGGTGTCTCTCTCCTTTTAAGTTTATTTCCTTTCAGTACCATGTCAGATTCCTGTGTTACTGGGAGTTCCTGGGAGAGCTTCATTGCAGAAATAAAATTAGCCCCAGCCTGGGTCTGCAAGAAAAAGACAGTGTCCACCTTGGACAGTGTCCATCAGGGGAGCTTTGATTTTTTTATTTTTTGGTTTGTTTTGATTAGATATTTTCTTTATTTACATATCAAATGTTATCCCCTATGCTAGTTTCCCCTACAAAAGTCCCCTATCCTCTCCCACCTCCCCCTGCTCCCCAACCCACCCACTCCTGCTTCCTGGCCCAGGCATTCCCCTATACTGAGGCATAGAACCTTCACAAGACCAAGGGCCTCTCCTCACATTGATGACCAACTAGGCCATCCTCTGCTACATATGCAGCTAGAGCCACGAGTCCCTCCGTGTGTTTTCTTTGATTGGGAGTTTAGTCCTAGGGGGCTCTGGAGGTACTGGCTAGTTCATATAGTTGTTACTCTTAGGGGGCTGCAAACCCCTTTAGCTCCCTGGGTACTTTCTCTAGCTCCTTCATTGGGGACACTGTGCTCTGTCTAATGGGTGGCTGTGAGCATCCACTTCTGTATTTGCCAGGCACTGGCATAGCCTCACACTAGACAGCTATATCAGGCTCCTGTCAGCAAGCTCTTGTTGGCATCTGCCATAGTGTCTGGGTTTGGTGGTTGTTTATGGGATGGATCCCCAGGTGGAGCAGTCTCTGGATAATCATTCTTTGGAATTAAAACACAAATCCCCCTACCCTTTTCTCCTAGGTCATCTGCTCTCCCTTACTGGGGCTGCCTTCCCTGCATTTATTTATGTGTGTGTTTGTTTACATCCCAAGTGCTCTCCTTGCAGAGTTCTCTCCCCATCCCACCTCCCCTTCACCTCTGAGAGGGCAGCCCTGGTTTGGGTTTCTTTGTTTTGCCTCTTCTGTTTTTCCCTTTTCACATTCATTGCTCTCTCAATCCTGTTTCTCAGCTCCAGGCAGGTAGCTCATGAAGTTTAGGCTTGTAGGAAGAAGTCAGGGTTCCACGCATCTTTGACTATCTCTTACAAGACAGGGTATTTCATTGAAATTCCATTTCAGTCTATTTATTTATTTTTTATTAAAACATAACAGAAAAGAACTTGCGAATGAAAAACATCACACTGTGATATAGCTGGTGTCTTATGGACATTCCAGGGCAGGTTTCACACAAACTGGATGAAGGCAAGGTTGGGGTTGATGGATGAGGGAGAGAGAGAGAGAGAGAGAGAGAGAGAGAGACAGAGACAGAGAGAGACAGAGAGAGACAGAGAGAGACAGAGAGAGAGAAGAGAGGAGAGAGGAGGAGAAAGGAGAGCAGAGAGAGAGAGCATATCGAGTTGATATATTGTATAGAATTATAAAAGAACTAACAATAACATTTTAAAAAGTCACATTTCTGGATTAGCCAGATCCCTCTGAATGAACATCCCTGCAGTTAAAATTGCCATTCTAAAGTGTCAGATCTTCACATGGGATTTTACACTTTTTTCTCTATTTTTTATGCAGTTATTATGCACACATGCACGCACGCGCGCGCGCACACACACACACACACACACACACACACACACACACACACACACACATGAAAAATCTGACAGAACTAAAATTAGAAAAACAATTAGCATTATATATCTATATCCTCTTTCTGACTCGTGTGTCTTACTTGAATTCTGTCTCGTCTTTAGAATGAAAAGACTAATATTCACTGTGTAAAGTATTTTGAGAAGTAGCAAATTGTACATGAAGTGTTCAACTCCTTGTAGCTCCCCACACACGGCGGCATCTACCCTACTCTCTAGTGATCTCCGCTCATGGTATCTGTCTTCGTGTCTAGAGCCTTAGCGCATGCACTGGACTCCTGGTTCTTTGTACAAAACCATCGTGGCTAACTGAGGTAGAGCGATTGGACGGTTTTCCAAGTTCTCCGTTTGACAGTTTCACATCTCTACCCTTGTTTCTTCCAGCCTCCTGGTCATGTGATGCAGAATTTTTCTTTTGTGGTGGTGCTGCATAGAAAGCAGCTTCAATGTATCCATCCTCCAGTAGCTCCCCTTTAAATCTCCAGGTACAGAGAGGTTAGGATTTCTCAGATGTCACTCCCAGCTTCATACTCATTTCATTCTGGCCAAGATCTCTTTCCACAGGCTTATTGCAGATTGCTGCAGCTGCAGTCAGTGTTTACAGTCTGATGACAAGTTGGAAATTAAGGCTTGTCATCACTATTTAATTAACCTCAAATTAAGCAGTTTCTGGCCCCATTCCATGTCCTTCCAGAAGCCATTCAGCTACTATCACAGTGCTACGAGACCTGTTGGGTTTGAGGCTGCATCACAGGAAAGCAGTGGCCTCCATAGTAGTTACACTGCACATTTGCAATTGAGTCTCACTCAAATCCCCAAGCCAAGGCTGTGGATTCATCCAAAGGGAAGGTAAAGGGAAGGCAAGAAAGGATAGCCATTTCCCAGCTCTAAAAGTGTTCTGTCTGTGCATTGCAAAGGAAATGATCACGAGCATATCTCAGAGATGGAACAAGGTGGTTATTGGAATGTCAAACCTGTTCTTATTACAGAGTAGTGTGTTCAGTAATGAAAGTACGCGTGGTAACTGTCAGAGAGTAATGAGAAGGAAAGGCATGATGGAGCTTACTCTTCACCCCCACGTCTGAAGTATGCCAAAGATGTCCAGGCTTCGGCGGCTGGCCAGATGTGGCACTTGAGCACCTAATATGTGTCAAGATTAAAGTAGCATGTGCAGTATGTGCAAACTGCATATCAGACGTCTAAGACTTATTAGAGAAAATAATTTAATATGTATCATTAATGTTAATTATACATTTAAATATTATTTTGCATGTTTTGAGCACTAAAAATTTCATTATTTTCTTAAATTTTGGTGTCACTGATATGCTTGATAATTATGTATGTCTTGTGCTATATTCTTATTAAAATTATTTTATTTTTTATTTGCATATATCAAATTTCTAAAAGTTGGATTATTGTACACACAAATTAATACTTTCATTTAACAGTATTGTAAATATACAATCATTTGGCTAAGATGAAGTATGAATATTTAAATCATGAACTATATATGGTTTTTAAATACATAATATTTATTTATATTGATATACCTTCATTAATCTAATTTCCTACATTAAATACTTATTATTATTGAAAAAATCAGCACAATTCTTCCCTATCTATAGGGTATGTAGCCTGAAACCCCATAGTGATACTTAAAACCAAAGACATTGCCAAGTCCTGTATCTACTGTCTAATTATATATATAAATATATATGTGTATATATATATATATATATATAGTTTAATTTGTAAAGTAGGCACAGTGGGAGACTGTCAACAGTAATAAAACACAATGATTAAACTAATATACTATATAAATGTTCTGTAAATCCAGCCTCTGGTGGAAGATTTTACTGTACTAATTCATCCTTGTGATAATCTGAGATGATTCTTTGTCTCTGTAAGGAGCAGAAATGGGAAGGATAGCACAGGCATTGGAACCTAGCAGTAAGCTACTACTCAATACACTATACAATACTATTTGTATCTCAGGTAGCATTGAGTGTGATGCTAATATGTATGTTCAGGATGCCCATAAAGCATATAATTTAAAATTTGTTAACTTCTAGAACTTTGTATGTAATACTTTTGGTGGATGGCTGACAACAGATGCCTGAAGTCACAGAAGTCTAAAGTTTGGACTAATAAAGTATCAACTAAGATAAGCCTGTACAGAATCATCAGGGGGATTTCTTCCCAGAAGTTACCTGTAGATTGCAAATATGTTCCTTGACTTATTTCTAGAAAACACTGTGTGTGCGTGCGTGCGTGCGTGTGTATACATGTATGTTCATGTGTTTGAAGAAATGTCCTTCATGCTCATTTGTGGAAGCCAGACTTCAACATTGGTGTCACTCTTCAGGAGCAATCCATTTAGTTTCTTGAAAAATGGTTTTCCCAGGCCAGGGACTCATTGGTTCGGTAGGCTTAGATGACAATAAGCTTCACGAATCCACCTATTTTACTTCCCTGGTATTAAAGCCCATACTACCATGGCTGACTTTTTTTTTTCCTTTTTAATTAGATATTTTCTTTATTTATATTTCAAATGTTATCCCCTTTCCTAGTTTCCCTTCTGAAAGTCCTCTGTCCTCTCCCCCCTCCCCTTTACACCTCAACCAACTCACTCCTGCTTCCTGGCCCAGGCATTCCCCTATACTGAGGCATAAAACCTTCACAGGACCAAGGGCCTCTCCTCACATTGATGACCATCTAGGTCATCCTCTGCTACATATGCAGCTAGAGCCACGAGTCCCTCCGTGTGTTTTCTTTGATTGGTGGTTTAGTCCCAGAGTGCTCTGGGGGTACTGGTTAGTTCATATCGTTGTTCCTCCTAGGGGGCTGCAAACCCCTTTAGCTCCCTGGGTACTTTCTCTAGCTCCTTCTTTGGGGACCCTGTGTTCTGTCCAATGGATGACTCTGAACATTCACTTCTGTATATGCCAGGCACTGGCAGAGCCTCTCAGGAGACAGCTATATCAGGCTCCTGTCAGCAAGCTCTTGTTGGGATCTGCCATAGTGTCTGGGTTTGGTGGTTGTTTATGGGATGGATTCCCAGGTGGGGCAGTTTCTGGATTGTTGTTCCTTCAGTCTCTGCTCTGAACTTTGTCTCTGTAACTCCTTCCATGTTTTGTTCCCCCTTCTAAGAAGGATTGAAGTATCCACACTTTGTGCTTCCTTCTTCTTGAGTTTCATGTGTTTTGCAAATTCTATCTTGAGTATTATGACCTTCTGGGCTAATATCCACTTATCAGTGAGTGCATGTCATGTGTGTTCTTTTGTGATTGGGTTACCTCACTCAGGATGATATCCCCCAGATCCATCCATTTGAATTTTGATATAGGTTCTGGGTATCAAATCCAAGTCTCTATGTTGGCATAGCAGATACTTTACTTCTTGCAAACACCTTCTCAATAGATCTCAATATAAAGTTCTCTGCTAACTGAGCTAAATTAGTTTTGTGATTAATGAAGCAAGAAGTTTACAAAGCACTCAGTTACACTGATAGGTTCTGACTTTTAGCAGCCAGACATTCAAGAGTGTACCTTCTACCTGCTGCATCACGTGCTGGGAAGCATCTTCAACTGTATATTTATTGACTATGAAAGGATGCAAAATGGAGTCCACAATTTTAATTAACTGTTCCTCCTCTTGCATTTCATTGCTGGCTTTAGACACAATAGCTGGTGGCAGTCACCTGTCAGAATTGTTCTTTAAAGAATGCAAGATGGAGAAATGTTAAAGTTGTCTTGATAATTAGAGAGGAGTGTCTGGGAAGAAACAGAAATGGCTGATGAGTAACACATTAATAACATGGCCAGATAAGCAAAGGCTTCTAGCACTTATAGGTTAAACCTTTGAGCAAATAACAGGCCAGTTTAAACTTAAGAAGGAAAAGAAAGAAGCAATCATTAACCTCAACTCATGTCATTTTCTATAATGCAGAAACAATGGCTTTCTTTAGGAAGCAGGCACCTCCGAGACCCTGTGTCACTTTACCTGAAGTAGTTTTGGGGGGTTTTCTATGAGACCGAAGAGGTAAAGACAAAAAGGTCAAAGATAATGGGTCCCCATCTAATACCAGACTTCTTTGGCAAGGACTTGGAGCACATTTTTCTCTGTCTGTTATGATAAAAACCGGAGAGAATGCTATGTGCTTTAAACAGTTTCTGTATCAGATGCCCAATGGAAGAATGAGTTGAGGAGGCTAATTTATCCAGCAAATGTGCCCGTGCAAGTCAAGAGTAATTACCTCCCTTGACATCTGAGGACCCTTTACTGCATCCCACTGGATTATCTGTGGATAGTCCTTCCAAGCCATTCTCAGAGATCCAGCCATGGCAGGTAAGCTTCTTTATTTATTTCCACTTTTAGAACTTTGTAGAATTCCTTTTGAGGCTGGCTTCCTGCATAATGAATGGAGATACAAGCCGTGTATTATTAGCAGGTATCTCTCCGCTGCAGGCACCGCCTGGAGAAGTTTGCCTCTTTTTGGCATGCAAGCCTCATTTATTTTCCTGTGCTTTCTACTATGTGCAGAGGCTGACCAGCTGCATTATTAAATTACCATGATTTCATTGTAATGTTCTTGCATGATCAGGGGTTGAACTGAAAGTTAGTGTTGTCTGGGAACCTGTTTTCCCCTTTCTCAAACTGCCCCACGTGGACATGTATGTCTTACCTGGTCTACAGTGGAATGAATGTTCTATTGTTAAATATAGACTGTTCTGGTCTGAACTTTAGTGGACAATTCATGGTGTTATGTGTCATTTATTTTTTTAGGGGATGGGAGGTACTTGACATTCAAAAGTATTTGACATTTTAGAAGATATAATGTGATTTAAAAAGCTATAATGTCACTAATATACTTACATATAATTTATTTAGTTTACACAAGCTTTCAAAGGCTATCTATTCTCAGCAGAAAAGCTTTTAATTAAAAATATTTGATTAAATTTAGGCCCTACTCTTCAGTTCTCCTCCCCCCTCAACACACACACTTCTTGATAATTGGCATAGCATTGGATATAATGAGGAAAATCACTGTTATAATATTTCTCTTCTTGATAGAAAAAACTCAGTTCCAGTATATTTGAATATATATTAAGGTACTAAATAGATAGATTAATGACTGAATGAGTTGTTGAATGAACATGTGGTTATATGACCTTCCTCCATAAAACTTGTGTATCATATAAATACTTTCAACAACAAATTAATAAAAGAGATACTTGAAAGTTAGTTTTTCTTTTTCAGTCACTCTCTAGGTACCTTACAGTTACCACCTTCCTTTGTCAAAAGCAGGCCAGATTGGCCTTGAACTTAGGCACTGACAACACTAAATTTCTGAACCTGTAGCTTCTACCTCTTGTATTCTGCAGTTTACACAAGTACAGCCAGTCATTTCATGCAGTACTGTGGATGGAACCCAGGGCCTTGTGCATGCTAGGCAAGCACTCTTTCATGTCTACTCTAGCTCCAGCCTTGGCAGTAGTTCTCTATTAAGCCTCATGGTCCTTTGCCTTTCTCTACTTAGAAGCCTCCAGGAGTTTCTTGCCCTTGTCATCAATACCATTCACATTCCAGATTCTGTGAGTAAATGCTCTGTGTCCCTGCCCAAAGCTCTCCCTACACTCAGATCACTCTTCTACTCTCCAGTGCTATGGTTGTTTGTCCCTGTAGTCTACCCTTGTCCTGAGCCTGAACCTGTTGAGTACCTATCTTAGAACTCTCTTTGTCTCCCCTGAGATGATTTCCACTGTGTTTCATGTTGATCTCACTTGATTGAGGTTTCGTTTTTCCAGGGAGCTCTTTACCTCTGCACGGCTGCCACTAGCAGTTGTCATCACCAGTCAAGACAATGCTTCTCTTTGTATGCCTTTGACAGTTCATCAATAAAATAGAGTGGCATGTGGCTGCTTTCCCTTTTTGCCAAGTCACATGAAGTATTAGCACAATGTAAATGGAGATGTCCCACCAGTTTAAGTTTTTCTTCTACAGATTTATCTTGACTCTTTTGATGCTGATGGGACTCTCTTCTCATGTCCAAACACCTAATGTTTATTGTAGGCAAACACTCTGCTAAATGGGTTGACCCCATTTGATCTCTATATCCACTCTATTGTGGATGCTGTTACTTTCACCTACTTGATAGACAAAGGCAAGTTCAGTGTGCCCAAGAAACACAAACCTTTTGAATGGCAGTTAAGGCTTCACCTTAGTCTGTGTGGGCTTGATTGTCTGTAGGCGGTAGATAACTATTAACTAGCAAGTAGTGGATTAATGTCCAGCAAGTGCCTTGAATATTTGAAAAAGGCCCCTTTTGTTGGCTATGTGTCTCCCATTTATACCTCCCCCTACTCTGTGCTGTGGAGTTTGTCTTCTGGATGTCTTGTCTCCAGGTACTGCGTTCAGTGCTCTTTTCCCCCTTTCCATGGCCACATTTTTGGGAGTAATCTACAGGTTGCCCCATCTGTGTGTTTTGTGTGTCAGTTCCTGGGTTTGTTGATTCTTTGTATAGTTCTTTTTGTTTCCACTTGGCTAATTTCAGCCCTGAGTTTGATTATTTCCTGCCTTCTACTCCTCTTGGGTATATTTGCTTCTTCTTGTTCCACAGCTTTCATATGTACTATCAAGCTGCTAGTGTATGCGCTCTCCAGTTTCTTTTGGGAGGCACTTAGAGCTATGAGTTTTCCTCTTAGCACTGCTTTCATCGTGTCTCAAAAGATTGGATATGTTGTGCCTTCATTTCCATTAAATTCTAAAAAGTCTTTAATTTATTTCTTTCTTCCTTGACCAAGTTATCATTGAGTGGGGTGTTGTTCAGCTTCCATGTGTATGTGTGCTTTCTGTTGTTTTTATTGCTATTGAAGACCAGCCATGGTGATCTGGTAGGGGGCATGGGATTATTTCTATCTTCATGTATCTATTGCAGCTTGTCTTGTGACCTAATATATTGTCAATTTTGAAGAAGGTACCATAAGGTGCTGAAAAGAAGGTATATTCTTTTGTTTTAGGATGAATTGTTCTATAGATATCTGTTAAATCCATTTGGTCCATAGCTTCTGTTAGTCTTCCCTGTGTCTCTGTTTAGTTTCTGTTTCCATGATCTGTACATTGATGAGAATGGGCTGTTGAAGTCTCACACTATTATTGTGTGAGGTGCAAAGTGAGCTTTGTGCTTTAGTAAAGTTTCTTTTATGAATGTGGGTGCCCTTGCATTTGGAGCATAGATGTTCAGAAATGAGAGTTCATCTTGGTAGATTTTTCCTTTGATGAGTATGAAGTGTCCTTCCTCATCTTTTTTGATAACTTGTTGATTGGAAGTTGATTTTATTTGGTATTAGAATGGCTACTCCAGCTGGTTTCTTGGGACCATTTGCTTGGAAAATTGTTTTCTAGTCTTACTCTGAGGTAGCATCTGTCTTTGTCACAGAGGTGCATTTTCTGTATGCAGCAAAATGATGGGTCCTGTCTATATATCTAGTCTGTTAGTCTATGTCTTTTGATTGGGGAATTGAGTCCATTGACGTTAAGAGATACTAAGGAATAGTAACTGTTGATTCCTGTTATTTTTGTTGTTAGAGGTGGAATTAGGTTTGTGTGGTTATCTTCTTTTGGGTTTGTTGAAAGAAGGTTACTTTCTTGCTTTTTCTAGGGTGTAGTTTCCCACCTTGTGATGGAGTTTTCCATCTATTATCCTTTGTAGGGCTGGATTTGTGGAATGATATTGTGTAAATGTGATTTTGTCATGGAATATCTTGCTTTTTCCATCTACGGTAATTGAGAGTTTTACTGGGTAGAGTAGCCTGGGCTGGCATTTGTGTTCTCTTGGGGTCTGTATAACATCTGCCCAGAATCTTCTAGTTTTCATAGCCTATGGTGAGAAGTCTGGTGTAATTCTGATAGATCCGCCTTTATATGTTACTTGACCTTTTCCCCTTACTGCTTTTATTATTCTTTCTTTGTTTTGTGCATTTGGTGTTTTGACTATTATGTGACAAGAGGAATTTCTTTTCTGGTCTAATCTATTTGAAGTTCTGTAGGCTTCTTGTATGTTTATGGTCATCTCTTTCTTTAGATTAGGGAAGTTTTCTTCTACAGTTTTGTTGAAGATATTTACTGGCTCTTTAAGTTGGGAATCTTCACCTTCTTTTATACCTATTATCCTTAGGTTTGGTCTTCTCATTATAGCCTGGATTTACTGGATGTTTTGGGTTAGGAGTTTTTTGCAGTTTGCATGTTCTTTGACTGCTGTGGCAATGTTTTCTATGGTATCCACTGCCCCTGAGATCCACTATTCTATTTCTTATATTCTGTTGGTGATGCTTTTATCTATGACTCCTGATCACTATCCTAGGCTTTCTGTCTTCAGGGTTGTCTCCCTATGTGGTTTCTTTATTGTTTCTCTTTCCATTCATAGACCCTGGATGGTTCTGTTCAATTACCTCACCTGTTTGGTTGTGTTTTCCTGTAATTCTTTAAAGGATTTTTGTGTTTCCTCTTTAAGGACTTCTAGATGTTTACCTGTGCTCTCCTGTATTTCTTTTAATCAATCAACCAATTAATTAATTTTAACCTCCATATATTATTCCCATCCCCTGTCCACCTGTCCTAGGCGCATCATCTCTGAATGAGCACAGACCTGGCAGTCTTCTAGTTTATGTGTATTAGGGACCTCATATCAGCTGGTGTATGCTGCCTGGTTGGTCTTTGAGAGACCTCAGGAGTCCAGAATAATTGAGACTGCTGGTCCTCCTTCAGGGTCACCCTTCTCCTCAGCTTCTTTCAGCCTTCCCTAATTCAACAACAGGGGTCAGCTGCTTCTGTCCATTGGATGGGTGCAAATACCTGCATCTGAGTCTTTCAGCTTCTTGTTGGGTCTTCATGCTGTGAGTGCTCCATAGCCTCAGTAATAGTGTCAGGCCTTGGGACCTCCCGTTGATCTGCATTCCACTTTGAGCCTGTTGCTAGACCTTCTTTTCCTCAGGCTCCTCTCCATTTCCATCCCTGTATTTCTTTCAGACAAAAAGTTGTGACTATAGGATGCCCCCCCTCCCTCATTTGATGCCCTGTCTTCCTGCTGGAGGTTGGCTCTATAAGTCCCCACCACCACCACTGCCTGGCATTTCATCTAAGATCCCTCCCTTTGAGTCCTGAGAGTCTCTTACCTCCCAGGTCTCTGGTGCATTCTGGAGGGTCTCCCCAACCTCCTACCTCCTGAGATTGCCTGTTTCAGTTCTTTCTGCTGGACCTCAGCCATTCGAGATTCCTCAGTTGTAAAATCTCAGTTTAGTTCTGTACCCCATTATTTGATTAGATTGGTTTTTTTTTTTTTGTTATTTATATATTTTGGATAGTAGTCCTCTATTGTATGTGAGGTCAGTGAAAAATTTTTCTCCAATCTGTATGTTGTTGATTTGTCTTATTGACTATGTTCTTTGCCTTATAGAAGCTTTCCAATTTCATGAGGTCCCATTTATCAATTCTTGATCTTAGAGCATGAGCGGCTCTTTCCTACTTTCTCTTCTATTAGATTCCGTGTATCTGGCTTCCTGTGTTTCTTTAAGGAAGTTATTCATGTCCTTCTTAAAGTCTTCTATCATCATCATGAGATGAGATTTTAAATCAGAGTCTTGCTTTTCTGGTATATTGCAGTATCCAGGCCTCACAGTGGTGGGAGAACTGGGTTCTGATGATGCCAAGTAGCCTTGATTTCTGCTGTTTATATTTTTGCCCTTGCCTCTGGCCATCTGATTATCTCTGGTGTTAGCTGTTCTTGCTGTCTCTGTGACTTGTCCCTCCTGTAAGCTCTTGTGTCAGCACTCCTTGGAGACCAGTTCTGTCTGGGAGCAATTTGGGTATGAAGAACTGTGGCAAGGATCAGTTCTGGGCTCTATGGCACAGAATCAGCTCCAGATGCAGATAGAAACCCAAAACCAAGTTTTTCATAGAGACATATGAACAGCAACAGCTCAAGTAAACTACCTCCTAATCCACTCTACAAGGGAGTGGCATGAAAATGCAGCCCAAGAGCAATTCTGTGGTTTTGTAGAAACTGAGGTGACAAGACTCTTGTCTTGTTTTCTTGGAGTTTTCCTGCAAGTGCTCACAGTTCCCCTCACAGGACTCCATTCCTGAACTGTTGTTCCCCTCACAGGACTCCATTCCCAAACTGTTGTTCCCGTCACAGGACTCCATTCCCGAACTGTTGTTCCCGTCACAGGACTCCATTCCCGAACTCTTTTCTGACAATTTCCCAATGCAGGTAACCAAAGAGGTTGCCAGTTCCAGGCTGTGCCACACCTGGAAACTGGTTCTTTCATTACCTTTATCCCAGTCTTTTAGTGCTTACATTTTCTCCCCTGGATCCCTCTCCCATGATGTTATCAAGATTTACCATGGGTGATTTGAAAGCCTTGTATGAGGCTGCGCCTTGAACCTGCTCTTTATTCTCTTTGCCTATGCTAGACCCTTCTCAGAATTCCTGACATTGCCTACCTTACTCATTGCCTCTCTCTGTTAATGTTTTAAACTCTTTTCAATAATGTATCTTAATCATTCATCTCTCAAATTGTGTTACAGTTCTATCTCCACAATGAGATTGCATCACAATCCATTCTTCTAGAACACCATGTCAACTAAGAACTAATTACATGCTGAATCAAATGAATTTGAACCAAATAAGGTCAATGTAATTTTTCACTAGACCTTATTTACAACTATATATATTTAATATAATTATATATAGATAATTTCCATTAATAACAAACAGTATACATAATATACATACCAGACAATTAAATACAACAACTAATATATATCTTATATAATGCTAGGTAAAGTTAAGTCATATAGAGAAAGTGCATTTATTAGGAGGGGATCATAAATCTTTCTCTAAGGAGGTAACATTTGGGGACAGGTGAAGTGAAGAAGGGATGCCTAGGAAGATGGCATTGAGTCCTCTGGCAAGTAGTACCAGCAAGGGCTGGAGGAACTGGGTTCAGACTCTGTTTGACAGAAGCCAAAGTGGGGAGGAGAAAGGAACAGCAGAGCTGCATAGCCAACAGGGTTGTATTATGTAAGGCCTTGCCAGCCCATTTTAACTGTGATAGAAACCTCTGAAAGCCTGGAGGAAAAGAAGTGATGTGATCTGATTTATAATTTAAAATTTTTACTTTAGCTGTTGTGTGCAGAAGGGACTAAAAGAGACGAGAGGAGAGGTAAAACTTCAGGAGGCTCTGACTATATGCCAGGGAAGTGAACCTGCGGTGAAGCTTTGTGACCTGGGAAACCACACGAGAAGGTCAAGGCTGCATGAAGGTCTTGTGGGAGAGTCACTGGTGTCATGCCTTCTAATGTGTTTATTGTCATACAACACATCCAATGCAGCACTCATCATGGGCATTTATTTGCATTTCACTATTTTATTTGAGACTTACGCTTTGTTTCAGTTTATTCTTTTGGAAGGTCCTTTAAGATGGCACTTAATGACTAATTAGTCAGTACAAACCAGACTTCTATCTGGGGCAAGAGTGTGTTTCTATGACAAATTTATTTATTCATGTTCTTCAAAAGCAATTGAATTTCTGTATTTACTCTCCAATATCCGAAATGTTGTCAGCCCTCCAAATGACTACTGAGGAGGTAGGATATTTTTGTGTGCTATTCTAATTTTGTATTGCCTTCATTTTAATACCCTCATCTCCACTTTGTATTACAAACTTCATCAGACTGCTGTGTGCTATTATAGCTGTCGTCACCACGGGGAGAAAATGACTAATTGAAGCTGCTTATTGATATAATAGAGCAGGTTGTGACACTTGGCAAGAATGCTGGAACGATGGGCTCCAGCTGATGTTATGTAAAAATATTCAGCCATGAAATATGCACTTGTGAATGACTTTTTGAAGATGTCTGCAGAATGCAAATAATCCATGTTCTAAGGAAATCCGCAAATTAAAACCATCTGACAAGCTAGGGTAGAGAAGAGTGGGGATGCAGTGTGAAATGGGTCAGGGAATGGCCTTGAACTTATAACAATCATACTAATTGTCAATTATAATTATTTTTAATGCCTATGCTCAGTAACAAACAATGATTTTGTCCTCATCCTACTAAAGAATGAAGATATCAGTTAGCAGAAAATGTATGATAAACCTGTGATAATTTTGGGATTTGTTCTTTAGTGGGTATGTTGGCAGCATGACAAAGACCATTCATTTCTATGTTGTCTTTGGAAATTCAGTTCCCTGTAAATGTTGAAATACATATATGCTTTGACCTCCCCATTGCATTTTGTTATCATTTGCCTTAGAAATATTAGCATGTATGTTCACAAGAATCTATGCACAACAAATATTTATTGTAGCATTGCATTTACAAACATGATTTAATACAGTGTAAATGTCCAAACTATAGAGGATTTGGTGAATAAATTATTTGATATCTGTACTTTATAGTCTCTGTGGTACAATTAAGCTATCACAAAGAATGTATCTATGTATGACAACCCCTGTGCTATGAGTTAAAAAAAAGTGGATGACAGATGTTATTATTTGTGGTCACATATTTTAAGGATGAGACATGCTGTATGTTTGGGCTGAACACTTTATAGTGGATCACAGCAGCAGCAGGACACACATTTTCCAGTGTATAGTAGTATATATATCTTTCATATGCATATTATTTGAAAACTGTTAGGTAAAAAAACTATAATCAGTTACATGTTTGTCCTTTTGTCCTTGGATGTACAGAGGCCTTTGATTCCTTCTAGGCTGTTCTAAAGCTGACTTTGTTCTGAGAATAGTCCTTGGTATGGGATTTCATATCATCCATTAGAATATCCCTTGTTAGGATATCCTTACAGTTTTATTGAGTTGGAAACTCCCTTTCCTTCATAATGTTATGACTGCAGAATACAACTGGGCACTTTGTTCCAAAGTCCTTATGCTTTATATCCAGAATAACTCTTTAAAAACTTGTTTGAAAAAAAATGGCAAAATTATCAAACCCATTGGCTCTGACCTTCTAATAGCTGCATTTAGGAAAGTGCTACGAATCAAGCATTCTTTTTAACAACAAACAGAAATTAAAAGCTAGTAATGTTATGTATTATCAACTTTTTAAAAAGCCCATCATACCCCCAACTATGTAAACAGCCATGGTTTGAAATATACAGCCCAAAGCCGTGTCACTCTCTGCTATTGTGGGCGGTGCCACAAGGCCCCAAGAACAACGCTTAAATTGTGTTAATCACCATTACAGGAAATGCCGTGTGGTGATGTTCATAAACCCCATTGCTCATATTGTGTTTTGAGATAGGGGGGCAACAAAAGAGTCAGAAGAAAAATACACTTTTAAAAAACTTAAATAACAGCTTGTGAATTCCATTCTCTGCTACTGCAAAGGCAACTCATTAGGCACAAATCTGCACTGTAGCACCTGAGGGGTCTGAACTATGCAGTGTAATCAGAGCTTATTTTCCTGTGGCGGAGACTGAAATTTATATGTTCCTTCTAAGCAGCACCTTCCGATCCATTGTTATGTTCTAACAGAGACAGAAATTTACAAGTTCCTGCTTTAACAACACCAAAAGCCTTACAGAAGCTTTGCAATTTTATCAGGTCCCATTTGTGGATTCTTGATCTTACAGCACGAGTCATTGGTGATCTGTTCAGGAATTTTTCCCCTGTGCCCATATGTTCGAGGCTCTTACATGCTTTCTCCTCTAAAAGTTTCTAAGGCAGAGGACACAGTCAATAAGACAAAAGTGTAACCAACAGATTGGGAAAAAGTCTTTTCCAATCCTACATCTGATAGAGGGCTAAGCCAAGCACTGGTGGCATGGCTAATATTCAATATATACAAAGAACTCAAGAAGTTAGGCTCCAGGGAAACAAATAAACCTATTAAAAAATGGGATACAGAGCTAAACAAAGAATTCTCAACTGAGGAATACCGAATGGCTGAGGAGCAGCTAAAAAAATATTCAACATCCTTAGTCATCAGGGAAATACAAATCAAAACAAATCTGAGATTTCACCTCACACCAGTCAGAATGGCTAAAATCAAAAACTCAGGTGACAACAGATGCTGTCGGGGATTTGGAGAAAGAGGAACACTCCTCCATTGCTGGTGGGATTGCAAGTAGGTACAACCACTCTGTAAGTCAGTTTAGCAGTTCCTCAGAAAATTGGGCATAGTACTACCTGAGGATCTAGCAATACCACTCCTGGGCATATACCCAGAAGATGCGCCAACCTGTAATAAGGACACGTGCTCCACTTTGTTCATAGCAGCCTTACTTATAATAGCCAGAAGCTGGAAAGAACCCATATGTTCCTCAACAGAAGAATGGATATAGAAAATGTGATAGATTTACACAATGGAGTACTACTCAGCTATTAAAAACAATGAATTTATGAAATTCTTAGGCAAATGGATGGATCTGGAGGATATCTGTCGATTCCACCACAACCAGCAGGAAAGAGCAACACCACGTTGTCCTTCTTCAAGCAGGTTTATTCAGGAACACTTCACATTGCAATGCAGGAACAGGAATCCGCTGAACAACCCTGGGGCCTGACTTAAATACCCTACTGACTCCTCCCAATCACCCCAGTCACATAACAGCAGTCCATTGGTTCACAGCAAGTGACTACACCTCAGGCGAGCTGACAGGGCATGGCGTCTGCGCAGTGCAGGTGGCTGGGATGTGGCTAAGTCTGAGGTAATGAGGAAGTCAGGCACAGGTCATAAGACCTGGCAGCCATCCCAGGTGTCATCTTTGGGGTGGCGGCCACACCCGCTCTTCACAGATATCATCCTGAGTGAGGTAACCAAATCACAAAAGAGCAAACATGATATGTACTCACTGATAAGTGGGTAATTAGCCCAGAAGCTCGGAGTACCCAAGTTACAATTCACAAACCACATGAAACTCAAGAAGGAAGACCAAAGTGTGGATACTTGAATCCTTCTTAGAAGGAAGAACAAAACACCCATGGAAGGAGTTACAGAGACAAAGTGTAGAGCAGAGACTGAAGGTCAGACCATCCAGAGACTGCCCCACCTGGGGATCCATCACATATACAATCACCAAACCCAGACACTTTTGTATATGCCAACAAATGCTTGCTGACAGAAACCTGTTATAGCTGTCTCCTGAGAGGCTCTGCCAATGCCTGACTAATACAGAAGTGGACGCTCACAGCCATTCTTGAACTGGGCACAGGGTCCCCCAATAAAGGAGCTAGAGAAAAGACCCAAGGTGTTGACGAGGTTAGCAGCCCCATAGGAGGAACAACATTATGAACTAACCAGTAACCCCAGAGCTTCCAGGGATTAAATCACCAATCAACGAGTACATATGGTGGGACTCATGGCTCCAGCTGCATATGTAGCCGAGGATAACCTAGTTGGTCATCAGTGGGAAGAGAGGCCCTTGGTCCTGTGAAGGCTTGATGCCCCAGGGGAGTGCCAGAGCCAGGAAGTGGGAGTGGGTGAGCAGGGGGAGGAGGAGAAGGAGGGCAAGGGGGCTGTCTTAGTCAGGGTTTCTATTCCTGCACAAACATCATGACCAAGAAGCAAGTTGGGGAGGAAAGGGTTTATTCAGCTTACATTTCCATATTGCTGTTGATCACCAAAGGATACAGGACTGGAACTCAAGCAGGTCAGAAAGCAGGAGCTGATGCAGAGGCCATGGAGGGATGTTCTTTACTGGCTTGCTCAGCCTGCTCTCTTATAGAACCCAAGACTACCAGCCCAGAGATGGTCCCACCCACAAGGGGCCTTTCCCCCTTGATCACTAATTGAGAAAATGCCTTACAGTTGGATCTCATGGAGGCATTTCCTCAACTGAAGCTCCTTTCTCTGTGATAACTCCAGCTGTGTCAAGTTGACACAAAACTAGCCAGTACAGGGGCTTTCAGAGGGGAAACCAAAAAAGGGGATAACATTTGAAATGTAAATTAAGAAAATAGCTAATAAAAAAAAGAAAAAGAAAAAAACAACATGAAAAACACTAGTTCCCAAACAGAGAAGGCAAGGTTTATAAGCTGCCATTCAACAACTCCAATAAACAGTTTTGCTTGTTTTCCTTTTTCCCCCACCAGGTGTAGCAAAATTTATAAGGTTAGTGAGGAATCCTCCATTATTAATCCTAGGTTATGTTATTGGTGAGGATTCCGCAAATGGCTTATGAACATTATCTGAAGAGAAGAGTAACGATAGATGTTGTGAGGCAGGAACTTCTTTCAGACACATTAAACTTATAATTACCACTGAAGAATATGCAGAGATCATCATTCCTTGCCATGTGTCTCAAGGAGTCCACTGCTGTGGCTTCCTGACTCTGGAGTACTTCATATGTGCCTGGCTTATGTGATTACATGACCCTCTTCTTACACAGAACTTCCCCTTCTATTCTCTTCTCAGAACCTGGGGAGTAATTGCTGTGTTCACAATGAATTAAATAGATGACTCATAGCCTTAGAACACAATTTTGATTGTCTTGCCCTGCTACCAAAATATTTTGTTTAGTATTTTCTTGTTATTAGAATTTCAGGATATCTATACCCTGTTTCAATGATTGTATTATTTTGAGCTCCTTGAGGGAAGATAGCATGTTTTAAATTTTCTTGTGTTCCCATTGTGGGCATGCATGTAGCTGTGTAATTGGAACCAAATGGCTTATTAGCCACTCAAGAGAGCAGAATAAAGAAAGGGCAAAGTAACAGGCAATCCTGTCATAGTGTGGGTCTGCGAGAGCACTGCCTATCAGAGCCCTTTCATTCTCTATATGGTTTGATGTGGTGTCTCCCATCAAGAAAGGAAATCTCTTCCCTACCCTTGACTTTTTACTACCTCTTCTCTCCCCTCCCCTCCCCTCCCCTCCCCTCTTCCCCTCCCTCTCCCCTTCTCCCTCTCCCTCTCTGTCTCCCTCTCCATCCCCCTGCCCTCCCCCTCCCCCTCCCTCTCCCCCTTCTCCTCTCCCCCTCTTCCTCTCTTCCTCTCCCTCTCCCTTTCCCTCTTCCTCTCCCTCTCCCTCTCCCTCTCCCTTTTCCTTTTCCTTTTTTCCCTCTCCCTCTCCCTCTCCCTCTCCCTCTCCCTCTCCCTCTCCCTTTCTCTTTCTCTCTCTTGGTTCGTCTTGTCTCCCAAGTCCTGGGAATAAACGTGTGTGCCATTTTGCCTCACCCTTTGGCTGGCCTTCTGACTTGCTTGTTCAATGGGTAATGACTAAAGGCACTGTTCCTGTGTCGGAGACTACATCTTCAGGTGGAAACTTCTGATTTCACTCTTCTTAGTTCATGGAGCTGTCCTGTAAAGAAGTGTGACCATGTTGTAGGAATTAAGTCACAGGGATAAAAGTCTTCCAGACACAGCCACAGAGACATAGAAGGAGCCCATCAAAGCCAGTTAAGAATCAGTGAGCTTAAGGAAGCCAACTTATATCTCTTAGCTCCAGGTAAATGATGATGTCAAAACCAAGTGGGGCAGCATCAAGTCATCCTGTAAAACCATGCCCATTAGAAGAAGTGTGACATCACGGTGTGAATGCTGCATCTCCCTCCTCATGCTTTAGACACTTGTTTCCCTGGCTGGTGACTAATGATGTTGTTCATGGAACCTTTAGGAACTGGGTCAGCCTGGGAGAACTGGGGCATTAGGTTATTACCATGGCCCATAGTTTCTCACTAGAGAAAGTTCTAGACCTTTACCAGCTGACAGAAACTCTAGAAGGAATCTATATCACAAACCCCACCAAGAATCCTCTATCCCTCATTCATTCTCCTGTGGATCCATCCCCCAGCACTTCCTACCTAGGAACAAAGACCTGCCCCTCTGTTTTGTAATTTCTCTAAAAACTCTACTCTCTTTTATGAGCTTTGCAAAGCCAGATACAAATCTAAAGTCTTGGCATGGCTCGTTGCTGGGTACTCCCAGCATGTATCCACAATGCACACATTTAATAAAGGTTTGTTTTCCTGTAGTTAATCTGTCATGTGTCAGTCTAACTTAAGGGGCCCCAGTTGAAGCATCCAGGATGGTAAAGGGAAAAGGGCCTATCTCAGGACACACACTTATATGTATAAGTAGTCACTGTTGTTAATTGTCATTATAAATGACTGACACCAGATATCCATCTTGGTTAAATGTGCATTGGGCCTGGGAGCATACAGTTACTCTTACATGATGGATAGGGAGAAGGTCCTTTTATGAGTTCATCTCCTGCCTTTATGTGAAAAGAGGGAAGGCAGAGTTTTTCTTGCATCTGTTCCTGTAAAATCCCCACAAGCTCAAATTAACCCTTAATGTATATTGACAAATTTGGGGGTAGAATCTTCTGGCACTCTTTGTTCTTAAGTTTTGTTAACATAAAGTGACCTCTAAAAACCATGTGTCAAAGGCTGTTTTCAGAGTTGGTCTAGTCTTTGAGAGATAATAGGATCATGAGGGTTCTAGTCTAATTATTGGATGGACCTACTGATGAATTCATATTTTTATGATATTATTTGGAGGTGATGGATATTTTCAGATTTGGGGATCATAGGAGGACAGAGTAGGCTATGGGGCATCCTTGGTGGTCATAGCTTGTCCTGACACTCTGCTTGTCTCTTTGCTTCTTGACTACAGTATAGGGAGCCTCTGTGCTTGCCCATACCCTTCATTATGATTCTGATCTTAGCTTGGACATGAAACAATGGATCCAAGCAAAAATTAACCAAGACCTCTGCTACTTTGAGTCAAAGTAAATCACTCCTTTAAACTGTTCCTTTGGGTATTGGTCACAGTGATGAAGTTCTGGCTAATACATATTCATATCTTTGTCTAGTCTCTATAATAGCAGCTTTCCTTGTTCACAGAAGAGGAACTGGGTTCAAGGATGTTGAGTTAGCAGCCTATGCTACCCAGTAGGTAATTCAGAATTTAATTTCAAGTTTGATTCAGTTCCATAGTCCAAGTAGATATCTGTTTTGACATGTTTCCTTTGCCATTATCATCCAAACAGAAACCTATCTTTCTTGGACTCCATGCCTCCAGATGGCATGTACTGGGGCTTGGCTTCTCTTCTATCAATTTGTTTATTTTTATTCTGAAACTAAGTGGTGGTTCAGTATAGTTATATAGTTAATTATGGGGGTTGCTGGCATGAGCATGTCTGCACACATATGTGTAAAGGTAGAAACAACATTGAATGTCATTAATTGGAAGGTTTAATTACTTTATAGACACCTTCATGTAATTACTGTCAGCATTTTATTAAAATATTGTCAGTGATTTCTTTTAAAGTGCTGATGTAAGGGATCACTAGAATAAGTAAAGATTATTTTTTAAAATTTGAATTGTTTCTTTGTTTTCACCAAATATAATAACAGTAATAATGTCACCTCGTTCTCTCTGCTCCAGACTTACTGGTTCCCTCTGTGACATTCATCAGACAGAAACCCCTAGTGTTAGAGGTTTTTATCAGAACATCACAAAATAAACCTTTAAAAACTAATTTGAAAAGACTCTGATATGAGACCTAGTTTGAAATTAGACTCCCTATTGGCTCTTCCCTATTGGCTCTGAAGGACTCTTCTGCTTTCTCTTGAAAGATAAAGAAACTGGCAGTGTTGGAAATGGTGATGCTCTGTGCAGTCAAAACTAGCCAGTGCACTGCAGGAAGCTACCCTGAGACAACTGCGTTTACTGAAGCTACCCGGGTCTCTGATGAGATGTTTGCTTAGCTCTCAGAGTGCATTACAGTACAGTGGTCATTGTTTTAAATCATGTGGAAGTGGTGTGTGTGTGTGTGTGTGTGTGTGTGTGTGTGTGTGTGTGTAATCCAATGACACCTTCAGTAAGGAATGAGTACTTTATGGTGTAGAGACATTGAAAACACATATTTGGTAAATGAATAACATATAAAAGGTGCCCTGTAAGATCTTTCAGGTTCTTCTTTAAGGGCGCATCATTTGCTTCTGTAGTTTTTGATGAGGTTGAAATAAATTTTATTGTCCTCTTAATCTAAGGAGGGAGGTGACTTGGAGTATTGACAGGCCTTTACTGGAACCTGAATAATTAAGAACTAACAATGTTGGTTTAAAATAAAACAAAAACAAAAACCAAAAACACAAATCCATTCATCTTCCCACTGCCTGCGTTTCTTAACCACAAGAACTGATAGCTTCCTGGTAAAAACGAGATTTCCTTTACCATTTTGAATGAATCATATTCAAGACAAATATTTCACTTGGTTTCCTGGTCTTTTGGAAATGAAATATTTTCTTGATTTTAAGATAAGTAACTTTCTCTGACAAATTTAAGTAGTGTCAAAATACAAAATGGTAACAAATTTCATTTAATGATCTCCTTTGACTGTATTTTTATCTACAACCTGGGTACTATTTCATTCCATGTAACAGAAGAGACACTCCAATAAGCTGAGCTGAAGTTGGTCTGTAGACATTGAAGAACTGATCTGACCAAAGAATAAGGATGGGCAAATGGGCCATTTCATGCTTCTTACAGAGAGGAGATTGACGGATTGCTGCTTAACATCAGGGCAGGTCAGCTAAACCATCCCTTTGTTTCCTTCAGCATTGTCATCTTGTAGACTTTGCCATTACTTTTGTTGATTTCGTGGAGAGGTAGGCGACAATGGCTTTGATTTTTCAACTGTGGAACTCTTCCCTTTAGCTTTTAGCTTGTTATTTTGGGATCTAATATAGGAACTTAGATCAAAGCAGTGGTCCCCTATCGTTTTATTCAATAGTGATCTCGTGGGAACTATTAATACAATCAAAGTTTAATTTTCCTCTATTCTCTGGACATTTATGTATAAAAAATTATGAATATATGGAAGAAAACTCTGACTCCTTGTTGGGTTTTGTAATTCCAATCAGAAAAATCAAAATGTTGTTTACTTTTTAGTTTTTTCAAATTACCTTCTTAATTAGCTTTGAGGAAACATTTTCCAAAGTCAGGGTATTGTTTTCTTTTATGGGATAAGTACTCATACCTGAATAAATAATTCTAATGGAACTCACTGACCTGGATCATTTACAGAAAAAAAAAAAAAAAGAGCATAAAAGTAAGGGGCACATCAGGGTGCTGTTGGAAAGGACAACCATGGGACTTAATCAGTCGATGTGGACATAGCAGACATAGATCTCATTGAAATATATTACGTATATGTGTGAAATGAAAACAGAGAGATAAAAAATGCATAAAATAGCACAAGGAGTTTTAATCCTCAGGAAGTTGAGACTAGGATACCCAACAAACAAGGCTTGCTCTTGTCTTTGAGAAGGTATACCAAAACAGAAATGAAATAGCAAAAAGAGAAAAGAGAAGAATAGAAGAAGGAGAATGAGAAAGAAGGACCAAGCTAGTCAGCAAAACTAACAACGTGTTACTAAATAGAGAGGGAGGAAAGGTTAAAGGACCAGAGCTGAATGGGGTTCTAGAGTCTGAGCATAGTCCCTTCGGATTGCTGGTCAGAGCTCCAAGTCTTTCAGCCTTCCTTGCCCTTCCTCCAAGATACTCCCACAGTCCAGCATGCTCCTTTGTGAAGTTAGGGCATAGAGGCAGGTCATACCTCTGGAATGCCTTTCAGGAGTCTATTTAAGTACTCACCCCACCCCAAGCAGTCCTTGTCTTGTGTCTATGTTTCCAGGAAGACGCTGGCTCAAATGAGGTTTTTATTGTCACTAAATACTACATGAAATTCACATGTGTATTATACAACATTTATTAATGCAGTCTAAAGCTGTGGTTCCCAATCTTCCTAGTTCTGTGACCTCAATATAGTTCCTCATGTTGGGGTGACCCCCATCTGTAAAATTATTCTGTTGCTACTTCATAACTGCAATTTTTCCATTATGTATCATAATGTAAATATCTGATATAAAGGATATCTGATATGCAACCCACATATTGAGAATCACTGGTCTAGAGGAATTGTTGAGACTTGGTTGCAGGACAAAAAGTTCATAGCGCTTTCTCTGAGTTTCTTGACTATGTGATTCTTGAGCCCCTGGCACTGCTGAGGTCTTTAAACTGTGGTGGTCTATGGCTAGGTTAGTAGAGAGCTAAGGAGAAAAGGTTCCCTCTTTTGCATGCAAATTTCATTAAATATCTGCTGCTGAGAGTCTCCCTCCCACTAGCAGTACAGTGTCCCATGCACTGCCAATTCCTCTGGGGAAGACTGTAACTTTCCCCTTCTGCTTTTTAAAGTTTCCTAATTTACTTGGTTATTATAGTAGAGATTTTCAGGAGTCATTCACCTCTTCCAATGGTGGTTATCTGATGGCCTAAGTTTATTCCCTGGAGATTCTAACAGACTGTGCCTAAGTATCAGCTGCCATCTTGGATACCTTAATTATCTTTTAAAATCCTTTATATATCCCTGTCATTCACTTCCTCTGTGGGATAGGAGATGTATATTTCCATATATGGAAGAATCTGTATATACCAACCACTACTTAACAACACTGCATTATATGCTGTCAGCATATCAGAAATGTAAACTTGTTTTCATTTCATAATGAGTATACTCATTCAGTATGGCAGCTGCTGTTAAAAAAAAAATCACCTGCTGTTATAGAGAATGCAAAGGCTGTGATTTCTTAGCTGAGAATATGAGCAAAGGTGTGTGGCAATAATTAAAGTCACATTAGAAAGTAAGAAGATGCAAAATCAGGAATATTTGAATGCCTGAGTCTCTTATGTGTGGAGGAACCCTCTTACGTTTTCTGTCTCTGACAGCTCTGTAAAGTGCCTTCCACATTTTCGGGGTTAAGTGAAGGAGCTGGTGAGTGACTGAGTGAAAGGCTTCCTATTAAGCTTTTCTTTGTTGCCTTGAATTTTCAAGCTTCAGCTCCAGTTAGAATTTCTGAACCTCCACTAGTCCTTTTTACTTCATATGAGACATCTTTCTATATCTTCCTTAAAAAACAACTGATCTTTTCTCTTTTAACCTTTGATTCCTGACATTTCCCTTTCCATTTCTCACTTTCTTTTTAGTGTGACTGCCTTTGTCTGTGTCTGCTGCTCTGCAGAACATCCTATGCCTTTCCTCCATTCTGTGACTTCCCTCTGTTACTGAAGCTGGCGATTCCTTTGAGTTAAAGAGGATACCCCATTGTGCTATTGTGCAAAAACGCTGATTAATTGACTAATGGTATAATTTCTGATGTGTCAGGGGGCTTGGGAGCACTACCAGCAGAACAAATGGACAAGTTTACAATACTGTCTTCAACACAGCCTAAACCTCAAAGCACTTGTGTTTTTGTTCTGCTTTCTTTGATTTATTTAGTGTACAATGTATGTACAATGATGTCTCTACTTCGCTTATTTTTTTCTACTTAAAAATAATACTTCATTAATCTTATTTTTAGATTCTATGTTTATAAAATTTTAATAGAACTCACTCCAGTCCCAGAGCCTGACTTTATTCTTTGGCTTCTACTTAATCCTATTTCCAGTGCAGTAGAAAGGACTCACCAGGACCACAGAAATGCTCCACAGCTGAGTGATCGGGGCACAGAACTCTATTAGATATGAATATTCATTGTGATATGATTAATATGCTTACACTGTCTGGTAGATGTATAGTTTACTTCAAGAGTAGAGCAGTAGTCTAGGATAATTGATTCTAATATAAATATTTTAGGTTCAAATCCCAGCCACTAAGAAGTGAGGTAGTACACATCTATAATCTCAGACCTTGGGAGGTAGAGACAGAAAGAATGGGAGCTCCATGTCATCCTTACTACATGGTGAGTTTAAGAGCAGACCAAATTTCACAAGGCCCACCTCAAAAAACAATGTAAAACCTCAACTACAAGGTTAGTGAGATGACTCAGCACATATTGCCATATAGGCTTACTGACCTGAGTTTGATGCCTGGTGGATGGAATGAACTAATTCTACCAAATTACCCTCTTATCTCCATGAGCATTCTGTGACACATATGCCCTCCCTAGCCTCCCTAGCATCACGTGTATGAGTGCATGCACACACACACACACACACACACACACACACACACACACACACACACACACACAGAGAGAGAGAGAGAGAGAGAGACAGAGAGACAGAGAGACAGAGAGACAGAGAGACAGAGAGACAGACAGAGACAGACAGAGATACAGACACACATATACACATATGCACTGATAACAAATGAGATTTAAAACAAAATAGAAGAACATCAACAAAAACAAGAACCTCAAAGCCACCCAAATGCAGGCTTGTGCAAATTATTTTATCCTAAGAAGTTGTGTTTTTCTTGTCTGCACAAAAGAGGCATTGTTAGTCTTGATCAAGTAGAGCTATCCCCAGCGTTGAAGGAGTTACTGCTGCATACCTCAATAGGAGGGCCTTGCAATCTATGTAAGTTATTCTCAATTCATAAGGAACATTAGATTAAAGAACACTGAGAAGAGAGCAGCTCATCAAACACCCGCACGAGGAGCTGGCTGTGAACATTTTCTCACAATTATCCACTGGCTTCTAGTTTCTCATTTATGTACTTTTAAAAGCATTTGTACTGTAGTTTTAGGTGTCCCATGGCATTTAGCTTCATATTTCTCTAATTTAATAATGCAATTATGCTATATGCCCAAGAACCTTAACAGGAATATATGTGTTACCATTCCTTCTAGGCTCCACCAAACCTAGCAACAGCCAGGTAGGCCTGGCTTTCTATAAGAAGAACTGATTGGCCTCTCTTTGCTCTCTCTGACTCTTCTCTCACTGATCCCTTTCTCCCTCTCTCCCCTTTCCCTTACCCCCCCCCCTCCATGTGTTCTAGCTGGCCACTTCCCTACCACCTCTCTGTCTTGTAAGAGTCCATGATTCCCCAAAGAATGATACCCCAGACTGAAATAGTATGTAAATGCAAAGGGTTTTTATTCTGTAGAAGTCCAGCATGCTGAGGTCTTTCATTCCAAGATGGAGACAACCCCCCTTCCCTGCCAGAAGTGAGCTGGCAGGCCTGATTTAAACCACATCAGAGGAATTCTGGTGTAGGTGACCTGTATCTTAATCTGATGAGTCCATCTTTAGGGACATTCCAGAACCATTACCAGGGTGTGGGGGCTGGAAACTGTTGCTGGGGAAGTCTGGAAACTGCTGCTGACCCATTGTCCTTGCCTCAGGCCAGGTGGTAGGGCAGCTTCTGATGGCAGGGAAGTTTCTGACTAGCTGTCTGAAGCCTGGGTCTTTTCTAGTAACTGACTTGTCTGGACTTGCCCAGTCTCCTGAACTATATTTTGTATAGTCTCCTGAACTATATTGTGAAGCTTGTCATGGAATCAGCTTACTCCTCCCCTCTTCTCTCTCTCTCTGTCTCCTTCTCTGTCCCCTCTCTTTCTTTGCCCACTGAGGCAACTACTCCAACCCCAAAGGCTCTACAAACATATCCTTGGCTTTACAATATGACCTAACACATTGCCAAGTTCTGGTATGCTTTTTATACTTTGCGAAGTCTCTCTTTTTGATTTATGTGTGTGTGTGTGTGTGTGTTTTCCCTACAACAACCTAGGCAAGCAGTACATTGCTCACTAAGTGCTGTTGTCCTGTTGTCTCTTTAAGCTCTTTACATGAGATCTTCACTAAAGGCCGAACCGCTCTTTGGAGCTTTGGACTCCTTAAAGCCACAGTATTTCCCCTCTTGTTACTTGTTATTAGTTAATCTGTATTTCAGGCCAGGGTCTTCTACACTGCTCTGCAGTGTGGGATCTAACCAGTTACTTCCTAATGAGTAGATTCAGTTTAAACACTTTTGGTCAAAATACTAGCTAAGTGATGTCACCTACCTGATGGATCATACCATATTCAGTTCTGTCAGTACTGGAAAAGCTGCTCATTCACTCAATGAAAGTGATACTTTCCAGATTGCTTCATTTTTATGGCTTGTTGTTATTGTTAATGTTTTCTATTAGTGTACATTATCGTTTGGTATTTTTTCTTCAAATCAGCTAAGTTATCTATGTGGTGTTAATTTAAGATAGGCTCTCTTCCCTAAGGAGTGTTGATCATTTCTGTCCAGGGATGCCTTTCTATATTTAGTATGTTTATACAGTTCCCCATTGATAGTCCTTGGGATAGCAAAGAGTTTTATCCTCATCATCTGTAGAATCAGATAATTCTCAAAAAACTATGCACAACTCATACACAGACAATTGTGCTTCTATCAATTAAAGCAAAATATCATTATTTACTTCTAGGAGTTAGATACATATACATAAATAAGCAATTAATGTCCAGTATCAATGTAGCCTTTCTGCGTTCCATATCTGTATCTTTGATCCTGCAGTGAGAACTCACTGCATTGATTCATTTGTTTTGTCCTACAGCACACAGAAAGTAGTTTCTGATTAGCATACCAGTACCATACCAACAAACAACTTTCTAAGTAAAGTTCAAGATTTATTTGCACATGGTTTTGTTTTAATATTCCATTAAAACTATATGTTGATGATACTGGATTCTGAAGATACTTGAATTCATTTACTTCTCTATGGCTATTTACAATATATTGTTGGGTTTATCTATTTTCTTGCTTTTATGAAAGCTTAGAGTTCTTTTATTTTTCATGAAATGCTGCATGATTCAAAAAAAAAAAGTTAAAATGGTCCTTTGTCTTTTACTCTCTATAGCAAACATTTACATGATTTTCTGATATATTCTTTTTAAGAGATTCATTGTTTTTATTTTATTTTATTTTATATTTTATTTTATTTGTTTTTGTGAGTGACTACATGTAATGAATATACACCATGTGCATGCCTGATGCCTATATAGGCCAGAAGAAATTGTCAGATGTTATCAACCTGGAGTTATAGATGGCTATATGGGTGCTGGGAACTGAATTTGGGTCATATACAAAAGCAGTCAGTGCTTTTAACTGCTAAGCCACCTCTTCAGCCAGATTTTATTCTTTATATACTCTATTTTATCCACAGCAAATAAACATATACATATATTTACTTATTCTTATGCAGAATATATAATGCCATCTATATTTTCTCTCAGCTTGATTTTTTTTCAGGCAGTCATACATCTAATATTATAAAGACCTTCTTCATCCCTTATTAGAGCTCAATAGAACTTGCCGTGTGAATATACAAAACTTATAATGCAGATGGCACTGAAATTCTTGCTAGAGATTTGTTGTTAGATCTGCTAATGTGAATAGGTTGTGCCTGTATCTTCCCACATGGTTGACAGTTTATGTTCAGGATGAATCGCTATCACTGAAGTTGCTGTAAGTATTTATAAAGACGGGAAGTAGATAAGCATAAATGGATATAGCTGATGCTAATTTTTCTCTCATGTAGGTTGTCGCCTTTGGACATTGACTAGCAACACAGGAGAGGGGCTCTTGTTCTAGAGGAGTCACAGCCAAACTTTTAAGCTCTTAAAACCTTGTATGCAGGAAATAGTATCTCTGACACTGATGAAAACATTCACAATGCTAAACAAGGGTCTGAGTAGTGGCAAGGCATACTGGAGCCTACTGAGAAAAAAGTGAAGGAAGAAAGGTGAAAAGGAAGGAAGGAAGGAAGGAAGGAAAGAAGGAAAGAAAAAAAGGAAGGGAGGGGGTGGGAAAGGAAATGGAAAACCAATTAAAATTTTGAAATTCAATAATTTAAGTCCACTATATTTACAAAGGAACTCTAGCCAGGCTGACTATCAAAAATGCAGCTCTGACAGACCTTGCCGTTCTCCCCAATTCTGTCTATTCAGAATCATTATATCCTAAAGCTAGTCACCAAGGTCTATTCTCTTATGTAGCCACTTCCTTCACCTGGACCTTCTCCAAGGTCCAGCTATCAAAGCATGGATATCCAGCAATCAAAAGTCCCCTTTAGTTCACCTAATTAACATGACCAAGTAAAGTTAAACCATGAGGTTTCCCCTTTTACCTTTATAAACTGCCATTTGCCTATGGGCTGTCTCCTCTCTATCCACAGTCCGTTCTTTGTTTGCCTACCCCACCCTCCCAGAAAATATACCTTCCCATCCTCTCTTGTTCCCTTCCCCTTCTCCCTCATCCTCTATCTCCAGTCTTCATCTCTTTTTCCCTGCCCTTTGTCCCTCTGTGTCAAATAAATCTTTGTGCTAAGAACTTGATCTTAGGGTGTTCCTATAATTTAAGATCTTCACTTTATGATCAGAAAATGTTCAACACAGCATTTCTTCCAATTAAAATCATCATAAACAAAAACACAAGCTTTGAAAATACTACATTGATGACTTCATGAGTTAACATAGGAAGGTAAGATTATAATGAGTTCTAGTTTCAATATAGATACAACACTCATAACTGGAGTGAATTATAATACAGCAACGTTTCAATCTCAAGTATCTTCAGCTACTTTAATGTTGTGCATGCAAGAAAAAAACCCTTAAAATACACAAAAGCACGTGACTATGATTATAATATAGTCTTGAGCATGGCTCTACAGAATTAATCTTTATTTAACTATGATGTGGTACTTTGTCCACTGTGATGTTTTGCATTTGCATTTCTTCTCTCTTTTTAATTTATTTTCAATATTGTGTTTCTCTAGCCATAGCTGTCTTGGAACTTGCTCTGTAGATCAGGCTGGCCTTCAACTTACAGAGCTCCACCTGCCTCTGCCTACCAAGTACTAGGATTAAAGGCATATACCTCTACCTCTTGGCTAATATGCAGTCTTAAACACATTTCCCTTATGGACTATTGATTAATGAGACAGAATATTCTTCCATGTTGTACTTCATTCCCCTCGCCCTAACTCTGTCCCTGAGTGCCCATCACTCTGCCTGTTGATCAAGTTGGATGAGCTTGGAGTAAGATATGTTGACAAAGACAGGACTTAGGGTAAGGGCTTTTCCTTGCTTGCTTGTACCAGTGCTCTGGAATCTCAACACTATCCCTGCTTCCTCTGTCTTGTCACTGACTTTCCCAGGACATTAAACAGGTTCTCACTTGAGTAGAGCAGCTGCCGGGAGCCAAAGGTGTGGGGAAAACTTCCATGAGGCTTACTGTTTATAGTGGGGGTTTGCTGGCGCTCAGAGAGATTGCCTCTTCATACATTTCTTCATGGAGCTACTCATGACGGACCTTTCCTCCAGCCCTGCTATGCCATGCCATGTCTAAATCATCAGTGCCACTCAAACAAGGAATCAGTGCCCGGTTTTAGCATCTTACAAGGATATATCCTTGAAAGGAAGCAGCCCAATTGTATCTGAATGCATTTGAAATCAGGGTAATTAAGCCCTTTGGAGGGACATTGAATGGAGCCCCTGGCACCACAATGAACCCTGCCTGGTCTTTGACTCCCATTTTAGCACTACTCTTCCTTTCATTATAGAAAGATTTCACCCTTGTGCATCTTACTATTCAACAGAATCAGTGGATTTTACAAAGGTGTGTTCATCTTAGCTTAATATATTCACATGAAAAACATGTAATAGTGAAAAACAAAGCATATGTTGACATTGCAGGGGTCTTTTGTCAGCTTTTTCTGTATTGCTCATAGCAGTGACATACAAAAATGGCAAGTTTTATTAACTAAGTTCAGGACACAAAAGGCAATATTAATTTCAAAGGAAGTATAAAAAGATATGCAAATGCGATCAGCTCCCAGGAAACACCCCAGGCTTTCGAATTATGCAGTTTAATAAACACTTGTTAAGAAGATTCACACACCAAATATCAATTTTTAAGGCAAGTATTTCTGATCTTGTAGTGTTTTTGAAGAATGCCAAGATTTCTCAGGTTCAGAATCCTAAACTGGGATCCTAGAGTGTGCAAAGTGGTCAGTTTGTCTATAGCAGCCTCATGTTACTGGAAAATCACAGATGCTTCTGGTTAGAAAAATCTATGTTTGTTGTTTTCCAGCTGAAAGTCTAATTTAGGAATGTGGGCTGTTAGAGTAGGACCTGAAGTCAAATGTCTTAGGCAAATGTATTTATCCAGTAACCGACAAGGGAGAATTGTCCATGGATTTTTAATTAGCTTCTGAGATGAGAGCAGCTACACCCGAAGTTTCATGACATGGCTTCCTTGGGTCTTGGCTTATACAAACTTTGCAAAGTAGAGTCAAGCTCACATGTCTGCAGAGTGGGGAGGTAGTTAGAGGCTAGTGTAGGATTTTATTGTCCTAACCCCAAGTTAGATTTTTTTCAGTGTTCCTTTTTTAACGAAGTGAAGTTTGGGGGGTATTTCGATGGATGGTATAGTGTCTGGAAGCAGCATTAGAAGGACTTTAAAGACTTATCAGTGAAGCTTGGTTCTAAATTTGCCTGTCTGTAGCTTTTGTCATACTTTGTATTATTGTGTAGTCTTGTGGTAAGAAATCAAGAGATTTTTAAAAGGGACTATAAAGAATGATAATGTGGGTAGGCAAAGGGAGAAGTTATCTTCACACACTGCAACTTCACTCTTCTGAGTACTGTTTGAACCAACAATTTGGCAGCTACATATTTATCTTAAAGTACTATTTGAAAAGAGGTGTGTTGCTGAGTTGTTTGTGATATTAAAAAAAAAGCCAAAATGTCTTAAGAGCACAGTTTTTGGTTAAATATTTGATGTATCTATACAGTAGCATGCCATGTAGTCTCTTAAACAGCTACTGCTGACAACTGGATAACATGGAAAGATGTTCACAGTGTGTAAAAACTGAGACATGTTACAAAGAAGAAAAGGCAGAGCCTGCTTCAAACATATAAAAAATTTAAATAGGTATGGGACTGGGTTGAAAGCTCGGCTGGTAAAGTGCTTGCCATCTAAGCATGAAGACTCGGGTCTAGGAAGCTCAGAGCCCACATAAAAAAGCCAGGCATGGTAGCCCATGCTTATAATTCAGGACTGGGGAAACAGATTCCATGAGATACCCTGTTTGCAAAAATGATAATATGATGTGATTGAAAGGACACCAAGGTCCACCTCAGGCCTTTGGTTTCATGTACACACATATTTACATATGTGTACCTGTACACACATTCCTGTACATACATATATACATAGACCCATCAGTGTACTTACATAATATGGCTTAAAATATTAACAGCTCCATCATTTTCATTTGTTTTTGATGAGTATAGTTTTAGTCTTTTTCTGAAACAGGGACGTAACATTAGTAAGATTTCAGACCCCCATGGCTAAGAGACAGTGAGTTGTGATAGGGCTTATAACTGCTTTTGAGAAGTATGGGCTTACAGAAGAGACTTTTAACTATGCTTATTGTTTTCTCCTGAGAAGGATTTCCAGGGTTGGGGTGTGTGAGCTCTGTTGTCCAGGAATCTGGCTTCTATTCCCAGGTTTCTGGAGAGACAGCCTGTGGAGAGATCCTCCTGGGCAGGCTGCTCCTGAAGAAACGAAGTTCACGCATCTTTAAAATTGCCCAAGGGATCATAGGCAAATGGCACATCTTCATCCACTTTCCCCCTTTCTGTAACAGAATGAGGGAACTTAAAACTAATCATTAAGGCTATCCTATATAAGATGGATTTTCAGAAGGCACCTACCAGATGTAATAACATTTCATTATAAGAAAAATTTTAAAGTAAAGGAAAATTAAATAAATCCTTTTTCATGGCAGAACTCAGAAAGTCAAACCTCAAGTGATAAACTAGGGGAAAATACTTATATGGCATGATACTGACAAAGTACTAATAAACATTAAATGTACTGTTATTGAAAATTCAGGAGAAAAAGAGAGGCCAGAAATCCAAAAGAAAAGTGATCAAAGACATAGAGTGTTAAAATTGCTGTAAGAATTATCTTTAATCACATGGAAGTATACTCTGCTTCACTGATAAGACATGTAGGTCATTTTGTGATCATATAAAATAATGGAAGCTTCCTAAATGTGTGGAAGGCTTGCTTGATGAATTCATGCTAGCTGGATGTTATACTGTGAAATAGGGGCCCTATGGATTAATAGTCCTTACTACAAGAAGTTGATTGTTCAGGGAAGTTCTAAAGCATTCTCTACCTCATTAGGAGACAAAGAGGAATAAGAATGTGTGTCTCATCACCTCAGCTCTTAAGGGGCTAAGTATAGATTATCATGAGTCCAATGCCAGCCTGGGGTACACAGTGAGAATCTGTCGCAAACAAGCCAACACAAACAAACAAACAAATCCTAAAGTCCTAAAAGAAATACAGAAGTATCCAACCCCCCCCCCTCTTTCTGAATGTTTCCCTTATGTTTTTGCCAAAGAAATACAGGAAACGTGAACTTGGAAGAAGTGAAATTGGTAGGCAAGACAGGAAAGAAAAAAGTGATATTTCTGTGGATGTACCTTTGTATAGTATTATCTTTGAAACTAGGTTAATTTTTATAAGTATAATCCACAAGGATTGGAGAGAAAAATGTAATGAATCCAGAAGTAATTATGCCCAATTGCACAGTACATGGACAGACAACGTCACCATAAAAAAGGCTTCCTACCTTAACTGTGTGTCTTCAGTTTTAAAGAGGAGAAAAATGGAGAGAAACCCTAAGCTTTTTACCTCTATTGTTTGGAATAGTGCCCAAGGAACAATTTTGAAGTTGTTTTCTATCTACTTTAGGGTTAGAGGGATACCTTGAGAGGAACTAAGGTTATCACTGTAGAAAAAGGATAATACACACATGGAATAGCAGAAAGCCAGTAAAAGCATGGAGTTGTTAAATTGATATTATAAGTGTCAATAAGAATGCATGACTAAATATATGTTTAGAATTCCTAGCTCCCTCTCCTCTTCCAAGGATAAAATGAACGATACTTCTAGCATCAATGAAGATACTTCATTCTCCATACTGTTTCTATCTAATGGCTCCTTGGGGAAGTCTCTCTCTCTCTCTGTCTCTCTGTCTCTGTCTCTGTCTCTGTCTCTCTCTCTCTCTCTCTCTCTCTCTCTCTCTCACACACACACACACACACACACACACACACACACTCAGGAAGAGGCTGGAGGTTTTGTTGTTTAGAAGATAAGAAACTCATCAAAAAAGAGAACAGATGAGAATATTGGCTGAGTCAGAACAGCAGAGGGGCTAGTCTGAGATGAGACATGTTAGGATCAGACATGCAAGGTATAATGTGTACTGTCACAATTTGAATACGAATTGCCTGCAGAGGTTTTAGTCTGAATCCTTAGTCTCTAGCTGGTGGTATTCTTTTGGGAGGTTGTAATAAAGTCAGGAGGTGAGACCACTTAGGAAGCAGGAGTCAGGGGTGTTCTTTTGACAGACCTGATTTCAAGGACTCTGCCTTCTTCTCATCTCTTACAATGAGAGCAGCCTCCTCCTCTTCCTCCTCCTCCTCCTTCCTCTCTCTCTCTCTCTCTCTCTCTCTCTCTCTCTCTCTCTCTCTCTCTCTTTCTCTTTCTCTCTCTCCACACACACACACACACACACACACACATAACACACACACACACAAAACTGTCTTGAGGATCTTTCCAAGGGTATGGACAAGAGCTACCTGACAAAGCCCTGAGAATCCATGAGTCAAAATAAATTTTTGCTTATTCATGCTGTATGTACTAGATATTAAAGTAATACTGTTGAACAGTAAAGTATGAAACAGTAACTAAGGGGAGAGAGAGAAAAGACAGAGAGACAGAGACAGTGACAAAGAAACTGAAAGATGGAAAATCAAGGAGAAACAGAGAGGGGGAGAAAGAGAAATCTATACATTAGAATATCAGCTAATAAATATGGGAGGGATGGTAGAATTAAGAAGTCACTCCTTTATAAGTATTATATTAGTCATAGATGCATCCTGGAATTATCAGTAGGTATTAAACAGTGGAAGTTTGTAGGGTAGCAGGGTGCTTGACATGTTTACTAGTTATGAAAGAGAACATGAGAATGCACATCCATACAGAACAGAGTAGTTTGGCAAGTAACACTTTCTTTAAGGATTGAGATTAGCATATGGCAACAGATGGACTTCCCATTGTTGCTTCATGGTGTAGTATCGCCAGAGAGACACTATATTCTTAGGTAATATCCTTTTCAAAAGTTTGTAATAGGAATCAACCACTGAGGTAGCATTTGGGCATCTGTAAACATTCCACAAAGCCAAGGCCAAGCCTGCTCAAATCCTGTTAACCAGCAAAGGGGCCTGAGAAAGCATGGCTCTGGAAAGCAAAGGGATGTCAGAAGGAAAGAGGAGCTGTGTGCATATGTGCTTATGTGTGTGATAGTCATGCTTCGACACTTCATACGGTACATGTAAGAGACCAGCCTTTTCTTAGAGGCTTTGTTGTCTACACTAAATGCTCCAATGGTTTAGGATGAGCCTGTATTTATTGTCTGAGGGAATACATGGAAGGGCAGTAAGAGATACAGGAAATGGTGGCAAGATAAAGGATGTGTGGGAGTCTGTGGTAGGACTCTTCCATCCTTCTGTGTGCTTTGCTTAAAAAAAAAACTACTTCAAACAAACAAACAAACAAACAAACAAACAATACTCTAAATACTTTACTTAGGTCTTGTTTTGTTGTTTGTCCCGTCTTCCCAGAGGCCTTCGCTCTGGCTACATAGCCCTACCTCTAGTCTCTGTTTCCAGACTACTCCCTCCATTCTTTCACAAATGACACCCCTGGCATCGTTACCTTTTGACAAAAATCCTGTTTCATTCGCTGCTGTAAAATTGGGTCTGGGGTCAAAAGGGGCAGAGTTTCTATCTTCTTCCCCCCATGCACATGTAGTGATCACTTTTATCCATAGAACAACCATACATAGTCTCATTTTGGACATGCTGGGCTCCCTGCTGGAGTGAACTATGCATATAGTTTTGGCATACAGTAGACCATCTGATAATATCCATCTAAGATAAAGCCTCTTAGAGCTAATGTCTATTAATATTTCATTGTATGGAACTACCTCCTTTTCTGACTTAGTTAATTTAGACAGAGGTTGAAAAGAAATGTCATCTTTTGTCATCTTGACTTTCATATGCCAGAAAAGCCAGATCAAATAAAAATGCCTTAGACACCATGCTGGATGCTTGACATAGTTGGTGGAAATGAACTGGGAAGCTGTCAGAACCTAAGTGTTAGTTTTGAAGATGGCCAGCATTTAGGGATTTCAGTTCTGACATTCTGACTTAGTGAATCCTCTCTGTTTTTCTAGAACAGGCTCTAGTAGGGAAACAGCAAATGGGATACTATGTCTACCTGACTTTGATTGCTTGTACTGAAGCCCCTGTAGGTCCTTGATTTCTCTCTTGGTTTGTGATAGCCTTTTCATTGTGGTTGGGGTATTTAACTTGCATTTACTTGGAAAGTATCTCCCAGATGGATACCCCAGATGGGCATGATATGAGATAAACAGGGATGATGTGTTTTGAGGTAGTTCAGAGGTGAGGATAGACATTAGACAGGAGTAGCCTTGAGAGAGGTAGCTGCTAGGCTAAGCACATAATACCTGGCTGGCAATAAAAATGTGCCAAAATTGCTTTTCAGAGGAAGCCATCATAAATAATGCAACTTCCTTGTAGTTCACAGAGTACCTATGTTGGTGACTCTTTTCACTGTTGTGATTGAATATTTTGCACAAATCAAGTAAATAATGGTTATTTATCTTGGCGTGTGGTTTGAGGGTTCTAAGCTGTTACAGCAGAGATAGCACACTGTCAAGGAGAGGGAGACAGCTACTTCATTGCATTTACATTTGGGACATAGAAGGGAGGAAGGCTGGGCCTGAGCGTGGTCTCACGCTTTCCTTAGATGGCGCTACTAGTGTGCCTTCCCATTCCAGGTCAGCCTTCCTAGCTGCGTCCTCATTGACACTCAGACATGTATTCCTGAAGATTTAAATCCACCCAAGTTGACAATTAAGATTAAATTATTCAGTAAATTGACTGACTAGCCATAGAGAAGGCAGAAGAAGGAAGACTTTTTTCTGTCCAGCTTGGGGTTTGGTTGTAGGTGGAACAACTAAAGACAGACCAAAGACTAAAGGAAAAAAGCATGAAAATTTAATAAAACATTTATGTGACATAGGAACCTTCATAAAGAAATGAAGACCTTAGGGAGTACCTGAAGTGAAACCTGTTATGTTTGGCTTGAATAGGGACAGGAAAACATGGAAGGGTCATGTAATAGAAGAGAATGAGTAAGCTTAGTAAACCGAGTAAAACTCACCATCTTTGTCATTTTCTATTTCTGAGTCCAAATCCCCAATGTTCATTTAGCTCACAATTTTGGAAGTCAAAATTCTCAAACGAAGGACCATATGCAGAAGATACAAAGTGAGCTCTGTAGAAAGACAGAACACCAGAAAGACTCAGAGGCCAGGCTGATCTTTGTATATTAATCTAATTTCTGTGAGATTTCTGTGGGTCCTTAGAGAACTTCATAACTTCCCTCTGTGGACAGTGCTCCCAACGACTCTTTGACCTGCCAGTAGACCCAAGAGGACATCTTGGGTCATAGACTATTTTAGTACTTGCTTTTTCTTAAACTTCTACATCTTAAAATGTTTAGTGTACTAGTGTAGCATAGTTTCAGTAAAATTTCCATGAAACTCATTAGAAGTAGTATGAACTCATTTCAGAAAATCTACATGGCATAAGTTTATATAAGGGTAAATGTAAGTACTACCCAAAAGTGTGAATGAGCTTGTATGGTCTGTACGAAGTTTTATTCATAGCTGTTAAACTATGGTTTAACATAGCTGCATTTTTAATTCTGGACTACTTTGCTTAACCTTCTGTCATAGGCACTCCATCATACTGTAGTGAAATTATTATAATCATCATTAATTTGATAGTCCCTACACTATAGGGTGCTTATTATGTCTTGCTTTGATGCCATAATCAATATTGATATCAGTATTTATCAATCTATTTGTCAGATACCAATAAATGATATATTTATAGGTATTCACAATTTATCCATTTCCCTTCCCAAATGGAGGATAGCTACTTAACAGGATGTGGGGTTGTAGACTTAGGGATGAAAGAAAGGAGATAATCTAATGTCCAGTGTTCCAAATGAGAACTCTGTGAAGAGAATCTCTAGTGGTGAGGAGCATAGAAGGCCTGGGGACTGGGAAGGAGGAGGCAAGAGAGCAGGTACAGTGTCACTGCCAAAGCTAAGAAAGTGTGAGACTCTAAGGATGACCTACAGGCCCACTTGCTTCATTTTTTGAAGAAAAATGAAGGATTTATATTGACTATTACTATCAATTTGCAAAAAACAAAAGCATAAATTCAAAAAGAAAACTTACCAAGTCAGATGAGACCTCAGATTTTAGATCAAATGAAATGATGCTGCTCATCAGAATGCCTTTCGAAAAAATATCATTGCTCAGATTTAGCCACATCCCAGCAACAGGCCTGATGCGATGGGTTGAGAGGGAACAGAAAACCAAATAATCCAAACTCTTCTGTTTCCAGCTGGAAAGTCATGCAGTTCGTACTTGCATTTCATGAAGAGTGACATTCTAACCCTGTGCCATGTCTGATGTGAATGCTGACTTGTAGCCTGGTGTCCCATTAATGTCGCAGGCTGCTTATTTGCTTATTTAACTTCACAGAGACCAGTAGAAAAGTATTTGTTGAAGTGGTGTTGGCTTAATGCATGGACTTTTTTTCTATTCAAGGTCAGAAAGAGTATAGTAAATTGTCATAAATTGCACTGTCCGAGAAAGTAAATGACATTTCATCACACTGAAGTCTGTGCAGGAGCCTATTGCAGTTTTCTGAGAAATGATTTCAAGACATAGAAAATACAACTTAAAGTGGACGAAATGATACAAAAGTAGCTTACTAGCTTATATATGAAGGGAGAAGAAAGTGCAGATTCACCTGATCTGGAGAGCTGCCGAATCCAGAAGATCAAGTGGCTCATCCATTGTCTGTCCTTGGACAGTGTCTCCCTCTAATGGCAAGAAAGCTTCTAATAAAATCCAACCTACTAGTTTATCAACCCAAATGGGATAGTTTCCCACTTCCAATAATCTTCCTGGAAGTTCAGTATTTGTTTTCTGTTTCATGGCTAGAAGATCACCAATAGGGTCTGGGACAGGGGACGGGAGCCTGGTGCTCTGAATAACACTGTCTGAACAACCCAAACCAAGGCTAGCAGACTCTTTTTCCAGAAAATTGAGTTTTTGGCAAAAGATGACAGGGAAGTAGATTCATGCATGATGGGCAGTTGCAACAACAAAGAACTCCTACCAAGTAGCAAGCTGTAGACCATCAAGCCAGGAAATGCAGCCAGGGGAACTGCCATGGCTGCCTGGGAAGTCTATCAGGCCAGTGTGTAAGACATGTTCTACTGACTGACCCAGTATCATTGTTTAGTAGCAGGGCCTGTCTTTGGCATCAAATAAATCCGAATACCACTAAGCAGAAATTAAAAAGCTTTAATGAGATCTTCGACCTATTGATGTATGCCTATGTCTGTAGCTCAAGTCATTGATGCATGAAGTCAAGTATCTGTTCCCACTGGAGATGCCATCATTTAAATGGCACTATTGATTTTTGAGTTTTGGCATTGCTTCTTTAACCCTGGAAGTCTCAAGTTGCCTGAGGGGATGTAGTGGAAGACATAAGTAACTCCATGTTCTACAGTTATGAAGCAGATCCAAGCTAGCTTAATTATGTGCTCCAGGTAGCTTGTCAAAACCGAGTTTCTGGGAGAGATCCTTGTGTGTTCTGAGTGTTCTGTGTTCTGAGTGTCAATCAATTCAGCTTCATCTAGACAGCCATGTATTCTAGTCACACAAGGACTTGCTACTGAAGCAATTGTATGGAGATCAAACACGGGCTTCCAGAATGAACTTTCAGATTCCCTATTTGGGTTGTTTCCGTTACTGATTGCTAGATAACTACATGCAAATCTTGTGATTTAGGCCAATGGTAAATAATAATTCTTAACAGTTCAGTCTTGTGGGTTACGACTTTTGGGGCCTTACCCCTCTAGGTCACTGTTGTGCTTCATTTGGTATGGCCTGGGTTTCCATGGGTTCCCTGGAAGGTCACAGGGAGTCATTTGCATATCCTGTGTGCAGTGTGTTGTCCTTATCACTCAGTGCACTTGTTTGTTTTATCTTTGTCTAGCCTGGCTGAGTTTATTTACATCCTACCAGGTGATTTCCCCAGGTGGTTCCAAAGTGCAGACTGCCAGACCCCCTGGAGAACAAGATTTGATTTGTGGAAAACTGATTATACTCTTTAGAGCATTTCTTATTTCCATGAAAATGTTCAGGAGATATGCTTTACTAAAAACAAACACTAAAAGTCAGACATGAATGAGACGGGAGAAAATAAAAGTATGTAAGCATGTTTTAACCACTAGTGAGCCATGCAGATCTCTTTAGAGCATAGCCACATGCCCCCATAGTTCTTGGCGTCTAAAGACCACAGCCTCTGAAACAGGTGACCCAGATGCCAGGTGATACTCAGTTACTAAATTTCTGTTTCTTTGAGACAGCCATAGAATCACTGGAGCACGCATCCTACACCCAAATCAAAGAGATTGCTTCCCCAAAGTCCCTAGGACCCCACTTACTCAAATGTTCTTTTATTCTCCAAATAAACACTCATTCCGATTTTAGGTAAGCTTTTATGAGAAAATGTCCCTTTCTAGTTTCACAGAGAAGAATATTTACAATTAGAGAGGAACTTCTTATTTTTAAATAGTCCTTGTTGCTTTTCCTGCAGTGCTGGGTGCTGCTTTTCCTGCAGTGCTGGGTGCTGCTTTTCCTGCAGTGCTGGGTGCTGCTTTTCCTGCAGTGCTGGGTGCTGCTTTTCCTGCAGTGCTGGGTGCTGCTTTTCCTGCAGTGCTGGGTGCTGCTTTTCCTGCAGTGCTGGGTGCTGCTTTTCCTGCAGTGCTGGGTGCTGCTTTTCCTGCAGTGCTGGGTGCTGCTTTTCCTGCAGTGCTGGGTGCTGCTTTTCCTGCAGTGCTGGGTGCTGCTTTTCCTGCAGTGCTGGGTGCTGCTTTTCCTGCAGTGCTGGGTGCTGCTTTTCCTGCAGTGCTGGGTGCTGCTTTTCCTGCAGTGCTGGGTGCTGCTTTTCCTGCAGTGCTGGGTGCTGCTTTTCCTGCAGTGCTGGGTGCTGCTTCAGCTTGACCAGTTTCTTGGCATTTACTCCATTCTGGCCAGAACCCACAACATAGTTTTTTTTTAAATATAGATTTAAAATTTCACTAAATTATTCATTATTTGTATCACATATGATTTCAAAGCAAATTTCAACCAACCCACAAGAAAAGACATAAATGCAAAACACAATAATTGGGACAGAACTGTAAGTAAAAGTGAAGGAAGGAAAGAGGTGGGGGTGGGGATTACTCTAGACGGTAGGGACTAAAGCTCGTCCTGCCTGCAGTGGAGAGCTTCCTAAATGGCAAAGGCTAAAAAGAGATGAGGTACCAACTTCCTTTAGCTACAAGGGAAAAATAAGAAAGGTTTTAAAAATATATGAATACAATTAAAAATATCATAATTGGTGTTATATAAAGACCTAGTCAAACAAACATTGCTCTTAAATGAAAGATCTAATTGACCCTTGGATTCGCTCTGGCCAACAACAGAGGCAAATTGTAAAATCAAGTGTGAAGAGACCTTCCCACAGATTGCTAATGCATTTTAGTCTAGATGGTGTCTGCCTTTTGAGAGAGAGTTGTAGGCATAGGAGAAGGATGCTGGGGAACCAGGTAATAGAATGATATGTAGGTTCTTGAACTAAGGAGAGAGATTTATTTAAAATTAGGGACAAAAGGTGGGGTTTGATTATGGTGCTTTCCATAACAGATGGTATTAGAATTTATCCCTTTCCAACATCTCTAGAATGTTTTCTCCTGTTCTATACCTGCCTGACGTCCCTTCTTTTCTGTTCCAACAGCAATGACTCTTATCCTCTTCTGTCCCCAGGCTTCTAGCATGTGCTATGTGCAAAGTCTGGATTACTTTCTCTCATCACAAGTCACTGTGATCTGTTACTAAGTACCATTGTCCCTATGAGTGTTGTTACATGAAACAATGTCCTCACCATCCTTGATCTCTTAGCCTCCTGATGATACTGACGTATTAATTATGGGGCAGCCAAGAAAATTTCAGGCAAAAATAATGGCTTTTCAAGTACTTCTCATGAATATTGGACCACTTTATAATTAGCATAGGCATCTTGCCAAGGTTTTTGAATCCTTGCAGTCCTAGGGAGGGATCACATTTGCTTGTGTGCTTTGCTTGGCATTTAGCCTATTCTCAGCAATTCATGGATATTAACCCCAAAATAAGATAATCAGATTTGTCAAATAAGCCCCAGATAATTGGGTCATACAGGCTTTATGTTACATAGCAGTGTGCTTTAAAAATGAATTTCTATTCAGGAAAGACAGGTTTTATTTATTTTTAATGACTAGTCAGTACAACAGGTATTTATTGAGCACCTAGTGTGTGTCAGGCAGTACTTTAGAGACAACAGTAAGATATGATTCTTGCTGAGGTTTTACTTCATTTGGGAGAGAAGACAGGTATAAATATTTGCACAAATAAATGACTGTCATATTCCAGGCATTGCATATACCTCTAAGGGGAAGGAACACGTTACGGTATCAGAGATTGTTAGAGGAAGGGACAATTAGGGCATACCATTGAAAAAGGTGGCATCTGAGCTGAGAATTAAGTGTGAAGAATAAGCCCACTATGAAAAGGATTTTGGGAAAAACATTTCAAGTGGAAGGAACTGCAAAAATAATAGGCACCCACAGCATCCTGTACTTCAACTTGTACCTCAACTGGAAGAGAGCCAGTGTGACTGTATAGTGTGGCACATGAGGGGACTGAAAGTTATGGTCACAGAAGTCAGAGTCAGTCTGCAGTTCTCATAGACTATGGGTAGGAGTCTGGAACATGCCCTAGGTGTAACAGATGATCAAAGGCATGTCATAAACAGTTTTATATTTCTGAATACTTACCTTTGCTTATAGGGAATATTAATCAGACTTCTTTAGAGAAGCAGAAACAAAGGAATGAGGATTATATCCTCTTCATTATATATCATTATATACATTCTAGATCATTTGATATAACAAACAGGATTGGCTTATACAATTCGGACGCAGCAGTGCAATGCTGGATATCTTTACAGAGGACATGCTGAGAACTCTGCACCCACTCACTCTCCAAGGGTGGATGCCTGTCTGTCTCAGTTATGCTGGAAGCTTAGAGAATTCCTGGAGAGCCCTGGGTCTTCATTCTTTGGAAGGATGAGGAAAAAGGATTCCAGGGTCAGCAATGGATGACAACATCCAAGAGTAGACGCACTCTCCATCAGGCAGAGAAGGCAGCCAGGCAGAAACTAGATGCTGTGGCTGCAAGGCAAACGCTCTGTGGGGGAGTCTTTCTATCCCAGGTCTGTCTGGAGCATTTCTCTCAGTTAGCTCCGTAACTGTCAGACAGGCCGCCGTACACAACTTCTCCATGCTGAAGGGGATCCTTACCTCTCTGGCCTTTTGAGGGATTTTTTAATCATGAACACTAGAATTTAAACATGAGTTTAAAAAACATTTAGACTAAATCAGATTACCTGTACAGTTATGAATGTTACATTAAAACCCTCTTGGGTTAAACTTTTGTGTTTACTTACTCAAATGACTCCATTAATGTTTTCAAAGGCATTTAAAAATTGTAAATTTTCCTTTCCTCAGAAACACTTTTAAGATACTTGGAAGAAAAAAAAATTAGCTTTCTATTGCTGTAATAAAAACAACATGACCAAAAGCAACTTGGGGAGAAAAGTTTATTCCACCTTAACGCGTGTAATTTATTACTCAGGGAAGTTGGAGCCAGAACTTAAATAGAGCAGGGACCAGGAGACAGGAACTAAAGTTGAGGTCATGAAGGAATGCTGCTTACCAGCCTGCTTCTCCAAGGCATCTTCAATCTGCTTTCTTATAGAACCTAGAGCCAGCACAGGAGTATTGCCATCCACTATGGGTCCTTCATTAATCAAGAAAACGTTCTACCCACAGGCCACTTTATCAATGGAGATTTCCTCTTACCAAATAACTTTAGGTTTTGTGAAGTGGACAAAGCACCAGGCAGCACAAGAAAGTTTACAGCTTTAATAGGTAAAACATTTCTAGGTTTTCAAACCACATTCTAGACCAAATGAACTGGACTGTTGGGCATAGTAAAGTTGTTTATCTTAAACACACTAGAACAAAGAGTCAGTGTCTCTCAAATTCTATCTAAAACCATAACTTAATAATTGTTTTCACAGAGGTAATTTGTCACATGACTGGGTTAAGGAGTGTTATACATATACTTTTCTAAGACAGAATCTGGCTATGTAGCCTAGGCTGAACTAAATTTCCCAATAATCTTTCTGCCTTAGTATGCTATAGCATAATGCTTTTATGCCATCATCCCCACCAATAATCTAAATACATGATTTTAAAAAGTAGACTTTCTCAGTGCTTAAATTTCTGCCAGTTGATATGAAGCCATAGGTTTCATTGGTTGTCTGATTTTTAATTTATGTATTAGAAGGTTCTTCCTAAAGGGACACTAACATCTTATCAGGTAGATTGAGGTTAGGTTTTCTGGTAACCTGAAGTTTTTAATGTGACTTTACTTAAGTCAATAAATTATATTTATATGATCACTTCTCCAGTATCCCTGATCAAGATAAGCTTGGAGTAGTATGTATTTGCATAGCAGAAAAATTGTCTTTTTCTTAGACATGAATACCTTGAGACTTTTCATCTTCTAGTTAAGAGTGAAGACTTTTTACTAGGGTAACTACATGGCTTACTCTAGTCCCAGGTTTCTTACCTGAAAAGCAAAGTTAATGCTCACACTGACTGCATAGAGGTTCCTAGGGAATTCGAATATACTTGAGAATAGATGTAGTGCTGAGGGCAGAGAGGACAGCACCTGACATGCAGTAAGAGCTCAAAACTTTTGTGAGTTTAACTGTCTTTCTGTATGGGTATCACATAGTATAGAGTTCATAAATTCCATGTTCTATCAAAAATGTTACAAACCATTCTGAGAAGGAAGGGTTCCTTTATATGGAACAAGTTTAATGAACTTGGTAGTCCTATAGTAGAAGGAAGAAAGATGTAGCTATGGTCTGCTTGCAGATGGTACCAGGCAGTCAACATGCTATCTAGCACATTGTGAGAAGGGCTTCCCAAGGGCTAAGTAAAATTCTAAGGCACGTTAGGAAGTGTGCACACTAGGCAAATAGGCATGAGAACAGGTCCCAAAGCAAGTAGGACTTATATCTGTGAGTGGACTAGAATGTTAGTATGAAGGTGGTAGGGAAAATAAAAGAGCCTCTGAGGGCCTATGCTCACTTCTGGAAGGACTTCAGTTTTATGCCAGGTTCCCTAGAACAATGTAGACAGCCCGGGGATTGGTACCTTTCCATGTTGAACTGGAGAGGATTCCTTGCTTAGCTGACACTTATATTTGCTTCAGAAGTTGCAGTGAACGAAAGGTTTGGTTTCTTACACAGAATGATCTTCAGCAAGGGATACTCAGACTTCCCCGAAGCATTTCTTTGGTGTAGTGGAACATTAATTCAAGATGCTGTGCTGTTGATGTTGTTTGAAATATCATTTGTTTATAGTTTAATAAACCCCAACCTTTGTTTAGTTAGTTCCTTTTTTAATTCCAATAGCAACTCTAAAAGTCAACACCACCATCAGTGATATCTATAGACAAGGAGATGGCTACCACAGTTTCATTAACCTATCCATCCCTAGGCCACACACTGAGGAATTGGGACCTGTTCAGTTAAGGCCAATTACTTTATAACTGTAAAAACATAAAGTTTGGATTTAAAGTTGGGAAGGATAGACCTTGTTTAACTTACACATAATCATATCTGGTTCACATTGAAGAATATTGCTTTTATTCTAGGGGGTCACAAAGTTCAATAGCTGTGTGATTCACCTCCAAGGTAGCAAATGGTGCTATTCAGCTCTCCATTGGATTTCCTCAATAACGGAGGTTTATCTTTCTTAACATTGAATAATGCTTTCTTAAGCAATATGTATATGTTGGCTAGGTAATATTTCCTTCCATTAGCTCATTATAAAATTACTACTTAACAAATAGGTCTTTTACCTTCAGATGACTTTAGAGCTACTGGCTACCTAAGGTTCCCCTCTGTAGTCCCCAGTATGAATTTCACTATACCTGCCATCCTCTGAAATACACTTAAGGCCCTGCCAGGACTCTCAGATAGTAACAGCTGATAGTAACAGCCAGGATCATCAGATAGGCAGAGGCAGCAGTGGCCGGACTATCAGATAGAGGCAGCTCACATGGTTTGTGTACTTGCACAGTCCTCATGCAGAGAGAATGATAAACCTATCTGTAGAACAAGACCGGGCCTTTTGTGGCAGAACATACAGAGCAACAAAGGAAGCTGTTGAAAGAAACAGCTCTACAAAGCAAATCCACAGCTCCCTGGGGCAACAGCGAGTGCTTACTTTTACAAGGCTGTTACTAAGTATTTTCCTGACAGGACAGAAAACAACTTGCCCAACTTTACATGCATCTCTTTGGAGAAAGCCATAGGTGGTTATCAGAAAGCACGTTCAATGATTTTAAATCTTTCTTCCTGCTAGAGAAATCATCTGGAGGGAAAAATTTGTATCTTTCCGCCTTTTCTTCATCCACTTTCATTCTGCCTTGCAGATTTTTTTATGAAGTTGTTGGGCATATGGTCTCTTTCTCACTTTCTCCTTGTCCCAACCCCTCCAGAAAATGTAGATCTAGGGAAATACAAAACCCAAGTTGATTGCCAGGCCAACCTACAGGTTTCTAAAAGCAATCTGAGGTCTCAAAGCTCAAATTTAAGGAGACAAGAATTTCAGGGTCTTTTGTAGGACTGCCCTGTGCACAGAAAAGTAAAGCAGCAATATTCAGTTTTTAAGATTTAGATCCATTTGTTTTATTTTATTTTATGTGTATGAGTGTGTCATCTACATGTGTTTATGTATCACCCACATTAGTATACGCAGAGGCCAGAGGAGGGTTTGGCTCCCCTGGAAAAGGAAGTAATGGGTAGTTGTGGGCTAGCCTGTAGGTTCTGGGATCAGAAACCAAGTCCTCTGCTAGAGAAATAAGTACTCTTGACCTCTGAGACATCACTTCAGCCCACTGATTCCAAGTTCCAAGGTGGGGGCATTAGGTGTGTTTGTATACAGCCTGAAAGGCAGAAGTCCTGACTTCATGTGAGTTGTTGCTTGCCTTGCTTCTATTGCAACTTTATAATTCAGATTCCTGAAAGAGTTAAGTATATATAAAGCCATCATAAATTTGATTATTACTTCTTTGGATATATAACAGACTTTTAGGGTGTTATTACATTTATATTCTCTTTAGCTCATTCTGAGTGACACTTTCTTCTAAAAATGATCATTATTTTGAGCTATAGTTTTCTGTGTTCAGGATCCTCAGAAACATAGAAATATAATTGGCCAACTTATTAAAATGCAGAGAAGAGAGTGGGGGAGACTGGGGCAGGGAAAGAGGGGGGAACAGAGAGGGAGAGAGAGCCAAGGGGAGAGTGTTATCTCACCAAAGTAGAGCTGTTAAGTGTCTCAAAAGGTAAGCATTTCTCGAAGACATATGTGCACGGAATTCCTGGGTTTATAGACCCCTAAGCTGGACAATTCATGTCAGAGTAATTTGCATCCTTCCTAATGTTTTTAGTGTCTGTGAAGTTGTTTATGGCCTATGAATGTTTTCTGCAGCAGTTGCTCATGAGAGCCACAAAGTCTGAAAGCATTTCCTTATAGCAAGGACTTCATACAACAAGCAACAAAGCATGCACTTATGGAAAACTAAAGCTACCATTGAGGGGTAGGTCCCCCCTAGAGACCTGCATCAGACAGAATATAAGAGTGCTTTTCGGAATGATTTCACAGGGCGTCTTGCATGCCTCTACCACAAGAGAAGGTTTTGCAATCAGTTCAACTCTCTATTTGCTTCTGTCTACTCCATTAAACAAATGTAAAAGTGTATTTATAGTCTTGATGTACACATTAAATGTGCCACTATTTCTGGCTTATATGGACTCTTTTAAAAACAAGATGAGCTTTGGAAATATCTTTGTGTATCCAAAGAATTTATTATTTTTAAAAATGATATTTAGTGCTGCAAAGGTTGTGGCAAAATTCTTGTGCCATCAGACTTGTGGGTAGTGAGATCTTTGTGCTGACCGTTCTCCAGTACAAAGCCTGAGTAGAGGGAAGAACCGTCTGAGGAAGAAGTGATCAGGAGCTTTCCCTAGGGTAGGCTCACGGTAGAAACAGAGCGTTTACTGTGATGTCATCCCAACGTTCCTACTTCCATTGTAAAGACAATGGTAAAATACGCAAAATTATTCTGATATAGCTTGTCAAAATGATTCTAATGTAATAAGAGCAGTGGCAGTTGAAAAACTGAAAACTATGTGTGCATGTGGGTAAGGGCAGAAAGGCAGGACTACATGTGGAGGGAGGTAAATACAGGGCTCTCTGTGTTCTTAAAACTGTGCTATCTGGGCTGCAGTTGTGGCATCTTTTTACGAGTTCATTGACTTAGGTAGAAATTAGTAAGGAACTAGCCCACCTACCGAAACACTTGGACAATGTTCAGGGTATCATGAGAGTATGCGGAATGACTGCTTCCTACCCAGTTTTCCTGGAGCAGGGTACTCTCATTTGCCATCACTTGTGGTTTGATTAATGAAAGAATTCATTTCTTCCACTTGGACTATTATTGACCAGTCTGTGATACTGAGCAGTGAGTGTGCCTCTTTGTGTTGTCCCAAGAAGGTGGTGACCAGTTACATGGAATCAATGTATCCAGAGTCATCCTGTGCTCTATGAAGGCCTGAGCTCTGTGGGAACCAGAGAGAGCTATTCTGTGAGAGAACAGAACACTAGAAGTTAAGTGACATTCTATGCTTCCATATGACATTATATGACATGACTGGTAGGCTAGATAACGTAATGCCAAGACCCTCTAATGAGGATGACCTTGTTAGCAGAAATAAAACTCCAAGGTTCTGACTGCATCCAGCTGTTTGACGCTCCACATGCACAATGCCAAATCCCTCCAGGCAAACCAACAATACCTGTAAAGTTCCTTATGGAGACTTTTTTTTCATGATGCTTGAATGTCTGATGCCAACATGTACAGCTCTTTATTCTTTCTCAATAGCTACTTTCCTGTCCTGGAAGTATGCTTCTATTTCCTGTCATTTCTGGTAGTCTCCTCATATTATCACCAAATAGCCAACAAAATCAGCTTAGCAGTTTTCGATTTGTATTGCCTCTATGCCTGTATTAGGCAGCTCATCATGGAATAAGTGCATGATAGAGGAGGCCACTCACCTCATGGCAAACAGAAAATAAAGAGAGGAAGAGGAGGCGCTGAGGACCCTATATCTTCTTCAAGAACAAATACGCAATGATTTAACCACTTTTCAAAAGGCCCTCTTTCTAAGGATTCTATCAGCTTTCACTCAGAAATTAAACCTTTCCATATATGGGCCTTTGGAGAATATCTATGGGTCAAGCTGTAGTACGATTGACATATTTTGTTTTAGATATTTAAATCTACCCATAGCACTCTAGGATATTTTTGATATTTATTTTCTTGTTTCTAAGTGTATGGTCATGCTCACATACATTGAACATGCTGGAACAGAGAGCAAGATGAATTTATAATCAGGACAAAGTAGATAAGAGATCAGGATAAAGTAGATAATACTGTGGTAAAACATAGATTATATGTTACTGGGAGCAGATGTTTATGAAGTTTACCATGGATATTTATGAGGACTGAGGTTGTTTCATGTGTTCTTCAGTCATACACAGAATCATAAAGCAAAGCACTGAGGGCTCTTTCTGAGGGAAGGATATGTAGAAAAGAACACCCTCTCTTTTGGTATTAGATATGAGTGCCTGAAGATATATCAGTTCCAGTAAGTAAGAAGCAGATGAGGCAACCTACAGGAGTAGGAACCGTTGCTTTAACTTTGCATTCTGGTTGTATACATTGACACTTTCAGGTTGCCTCTGTAGCCCTGACATGACTCCTTCTCCTCAGAACTTCTTTTTTTTTTTTCTCTTGCAGAGGTTGCTTGAGGGTTAGCAGCCATGTGTAGTCACTATATGGGTCCTTGGGAAGAGTGTGTAGATTTCAACTGAACCCCCTAATCTGAGATGGTCTTTTCCGAAGTCTCAGTGTTTAGTGTTTGCAATTCCAAGACAGGCAGTCACTTTCTGTATGTATCTGGATTTATGAAAGGTAGTGAGAGGCAGAGAATGAGGCCAGTATTGCCTGGGCTTGGGACTACCTTCTTATTCCTGTTACTTCAGTACTCACTGGCTATATTTATGCCTCTGAATCTAGTACACACTCTGTGTCCACAACCAATACCATGGAATTTGACTTATTTCCTGCTACTGGAATGGAGGGCATAATATGCTCTGCACTACAAGCCATTACTACATAGGCAGCATTGCAGAAAGGTCAAGACTGGCATCACACGTGGCTTCAGAAGACTTAGGGAAAATAGATAGTATCTTCTAGTGTAATGTGTTGTGCCTTTTTGTGGACATTGTGTTTTATTTAAGTTGTATGTTGTGGTATATGTACAGAGATCCTTCTGAAGCTGGTGGTACAGGTAGTTGTGAGCAGCCCAATATGGCTGCCAAGAACCAAACTCTGGCCCTCTGAAAGAGCAGGACACCCTTTTAGCTGCTAAGCTACCACTTTGTCACTGTTATGGCTGTTTTTAAACATCCAGCAAACATTCTGATCTTTTCTGTTGTGTTATGAGACTTTAACTTATGAGTCTTTAACTAAAGGACCGATCTGTCATTGGCTCCTCAGGACTTAGATAACCCAAGAATCTATTCAGAATGACAGATTCATTAAAATGTTTAAAGTTCAGGTAACTGACTACTTCAAAAATCCCCTCTCTCATGCTCCACTTTGTCTCTCAAACCATGTTTGTTCAAAAGTATTTGAAGATAAGGTAAGCCTTTGAGTTTGTTCTTGGTATTTTGGTGTGTGTCCAGAGATCACCAGTCTGAAACTGAGACTAATATGTTAAAAAAAAAACTATTTTATTGTATCTTTAGACTCAAGTTCTACTTACAAGTCAGTTTCAAAGACAATTCATTTAAGGAAGTTGATTTGGGGTGCTAATGTCAGTAAAAAGGGTTTGCCTAACATCCATTGTTTTGTTTCCTTGGAGACCATATCCTCCTCATTGAGGAACAGCTCATTTACAGAGCAAGTGAATAAAGACTTCATCTCACCTGATAATTGGTCCGAATCTCTCATTGACATCTAGGAAACTGAAAGGTCTGTTGGAAGAGACAGATCTTTTGGAGGCTCCGTGCTCCTTATTGGCTGCTTCATAGTGCTGAATTTTATAAGGCCCCAGCAACTAAGACAAGAATGAGGAGTGAGAGCCACAGAGCAGTAAGCACAATATACAGTGAGAGCGCGGTATCCATCGGGCAGCAACACTTTCTTGCTGGAAAGAGAAAGCATCTCAGTGTAAAATGGGATTGCTTCAAGGGAACTCCAGGCATTTATTTGTGGCCATTCAGTTATGGGCAAGGGTTTCACAAGATCCCAGTTAGGTTTAGAAGTTAGGAAATACTGCTTTCCAAATGGAAATGTATGGCTTGTACTCTCAAAAGAAAAGAACACAGAGAAAAGGAATGCTCTGGCAAAGACATCAATAATTCTGTTACTCTGAAATCTGTAGTAATCACCCATTGGGGGGTTTGGGGCAGCTCATTGTCTTGCCACCCTTTGACTCTCTTTATGCTTTTATTTTAAAAAATTCTAGTCCTATTAAGGTACAGTATTCCAAGGTATATTGTAGCATGCACAGGTTTGTCATTGAGAAAGGTCGTATAGGGTATGATTTATAAGTAACTAGTGTTGTCTCTAGTTTTCCACTTCTAGGAATCTTGCTCTTTAAGCTGGAAAAGACTGAGCTATGCTGCAGTAACAAATTATCCCTAAATCAAAGTGGCATAAGGCAAAGGCTGGTTTATTTCTTGTTTTTGGTGAATCTCCATCACATGTCAGGGGAGCCCTCCTAATAATCATCACATAAAAACCTAAGCTGTAAAGCCACCAATAACCTGCAGACTCTAGAAGGTTACAGCATCCAGAACATATAACCTTCATAGCAAGGGGGGACTGGAGAATATAACAGGATTTTCCCCCACCCCTAACTTAGTTCTGAAACATTACTTTTTGCCACAACCCTAGGATAGAACTGGTCATATAGACCAGAGTTGACCCAAGAGTTGTATAGGAGTCTCCGTGGCTGAACCACAGGAGAACAAGATGGTGCTGATGGTGTCTATTCACCATAGTTAAAAGTTCTTAGGACTTCCTTCCTCCCTAAAGTTTGTTCTGATCAACTCAGCTCTCTCACCTCTGCTTTGAAGATCTGTTAATGCCCATGAATTCCTTTCACTTGGCATTTAGTCTTCACTGTCTTTGATATGCAAATGTTCTACTTATGCATACCTGAGAATGTGAATAAATACCAATACCCCGTGTCTTTATGATGTCTCTCCCCTATGACTTTGATGCCTTGAAAACAGACAAGATTATTTATTTATTTGTTTTTACTTAACCTAAAGTACTTGTGTGTTCAGTAGGAGCATACCTACTTTAAGACCAAAGCCTGTCATGGGACAGAGCATAGATAAATTTACTAATTTCATTTTAATTTACTCTTTAATGTAGAGTAAGTTCCTATGGAAGGGGCTGTTTGTAAGAAATAGGTCAAGAGTCTGCTCTCTAGTCAATGAAAAGTCTATTGTGGGTTCATGCTACCAATGGCCACAAACATTTCATGACAGAATACTTTCAATATTCTGGTTTCTGCCCAGCTAGACTGAAATATGATGGCCTTCTAAAGAGGAGGAACCCACGAGTTGAAGTAAACAACTTTAGCAGTCAACTGGGAAAAGGGAAAAACCATAGCATTATACAGCCTTGGGAGAAAAACCACAGTAGCATGTGAGCCCCGCCTCATGTTTGCAACAAGACTAGCACATGTCACCAAGTGCAGGTCTGATCATTGGATGGGGACTTGCTGCAGCTGACTGTGAAACCAGCTTTATAGTTTCTTGAGCCAGTCGCCACCAGGCAAAGCTTGGGATCCTGTTAGAGTAGTTGTCTCTTGTTGCAGAACAAATAACACCTAAACTCACCCACCTGAAACCACAGGAGACATTACCTGTCATTTCTAGGAGTCGGACATTTGGGACAGGCTAGAAGGAGTGGTCCTGCCTCTAGACCAGGTTGCTGGTCATCTGGGAGCTTAGCTGGGGCTGGACGATACACTTCTGAGCTGTCTTACCTCTGTGCTCGGCAGATTGATGCGAGTTGTTGATGGGGGTTTCTATTTCTCCTCATATGGGCCTCTTTGTGGCTTTGAGAATATCTTCCTCAGATGGGAGCAGCTTGTTTCATAGAAAAGCATCTTAAAAAGAAAACTGAGTAAAGTCTTTAATGACTAGCAAGAATTAGCCTGAGATGTCGCCCATATCTGTAGGAGAGCGTGTAGGGGAAAAAAAAATGAGCCTCATTTTGTGTGGAAGCTGACAAATGACATTTGAGTGCTAGAAGGGAAACATCTTTGCAGATTAAGTATCATACTTCCTACCTCTTCACAGAGAGAGATTCTGACTACAGATAACATCAGGTACATTCCACCAGAGGTTGACATTCTGAAAAATAATTCTTGGTGGTTTCCCAGCACCTGGGAGATAGAAGCAGGTAGATCTCTGTGAGGTGAAGGCTAGCCTAGTCTACATAGCTAGTTCCAGGCCAGCTAGAGATACATAGGAAGACTCTACCGCAACAACAACAACAATAATAGTAAATACTTGAGATAATAATAAATTCTGGGGAGATAGCTTCATCATCAAACTACTTGGCTTCCAAACATAAAGTTTAAGTTAGATTTTGAAAACCAGGACGTGGCCATGTGAATGGAGATGAAACCTGCTTACCATCTAGCCTAGCCTACTTAGCAAATTTTAGACCAGTGAAAAACTATCTAAAACAGAAGGTCAACAATGCCTAAGGTATGACACCTTATTCATCCTCTGGCCTCTACATGCCTGACCACACCCATGATATCTAGGCTGATATCATTTCCCAGGTATTTCGAGTAAAGCAGCAATAAGCATGGGTGGGGTCGTATCTCTATGGTATGTTTTGGGTAGATATGCCTGTAGCTATACCTGGGTCATGTGGTTCTGTTTTGAGGCTTTTCCATGTGCATGCATGAGCTCCTAGGACGATTAGCAGATAGTAAATTTCTGTCTTTCCTCAGAGTCTCACTGGCATTTGTTGTGCTTCACCTTTTTTATATTCTCAGATCTATTTATTTTATTTTATGTGCAGAAATGTATATTTTTGTGCATCATGTCTAGGGATTGCAGAGGCTAGAAGAGAACATTGGATCCTCTAGACCTGGAGATATAGATGGCTGTGATCCCCCATGTGAGTGCTGGGGACTGAACCTAGATCCTCTGCAAGATCATTGCTGTCCTTAATGGCTAAATCATCTCTCCAGGTCCATCTTTTGTGTTCTTAATGGTCACCATTCTATGTAGGGAAGTTCTAACTTAAACTGACTATTGTAATGAGCAGCCTCTAACATAGTCTGATTGTTGTTTGTTATTATGAGCAACCTGTATCATAGTCTGATTGTTGTTGGAATGAACAGCCTCTACTGTAGCCCAGCTATTGTAGTGAGCAGCATTATATTGTTTTTCAGCAGTCTAACAAGTTTACTTTTTAACTCTTCCAAAATCCCTCAAATTCAGTTGTGGCTCTTCTCGAAGGTTCTGAGGTTGGATCCACATTTCTTGTATCTTGTAAGCATAGGTTCTTAAGCTGGCTGACTTTAGAGTTACTGAAGAAAAAAGATTAAAGAAAATAGTAAAAGCCAGTCCACAAGATTTCTGTAGGTGTGCATCTTATTTTTTAAACCAGAATTCAGTCATTTGAGCCCACCTAACATTAAGAGACATTGCAAATGTCTAGCCTATGTACCCAAAAAAAAGATATGTCAACAGAAAATATTAACATCAAACATTTAAGCTCTACCATGCTAAGTAAGAATAGTATAATTTAATATATCTGTTACTAGTCGAGTACTTTACCCCAGTTCATGCAGAGATTAACAAGAAGCCCAGAACTGGACCCAGATCTATCTCTTCCCAGGGCACACGTATTTAACCACACATTAGTTAGAACAGTTGAATATGTCTTGGGGACAGCAGGATAGCTTGCCATGTAAAGGCACTTGCTGCCAAGTCTGACAACCTGAGTTTGTTCCCCAGAATTCACACAGTGAAAGGAGAGAGCTGACTCCTACACGGTGTTCTCTGACATCTACTCATGTGCTGTAGCATGTGTAACAACACACACACACACACACGCACGCATGCACACTAAATGCATCTATGTGTGTAAAAAGAATTGAGTCTCTTTTAGTAGGGCTTTATTTTTATGGAAATGGCAGTCATAAATTCCACAACTGTGGAATATTTCAGATTTCTAAAGCAGCTGAAGCATCCTTCGTGAAGAGCTGCTGATACCTTTCAGGGAATATCAATATGCAGATTGCATCCCACGTTTTCATCTAGATCACAAATGAATAGACTGGGAGAGATAAATATCACAGGAGACAGCTATCAGAGTACTTTTAAATCATCCTGTTGCACTTAGGCATTGCAGACCATGATTACATATATTTAAAAAAAAAAAAAAAAAAAAAAAAAAGGTCCCTAGGAGCCCAGAGGGACGGCTGGCAGAGCCAATGAGCACTGCTAGGTTTCTTCTTCATGACACATCCTGAATGGCCTCAAGGCAGCTGTACAGATTTTTTGTTTGTTTGTTTGTTTTTTTGTTTTTGTTTTTTCTCCCTGACGTGAATAAGTGAATGCAATTTCTGTCCTATTACCGAGATATTCACAAATGGCTCAACTCAGTGGTAGGATTCTTGTCAGGTGTAGTAGTTACAATAAGGCATCCATCAAAATGCCCCTTTTTAGGTGGGAACATGACGAGTTTTATTGTCACAGTGCAAGGTGGGACCAGAAGCCCTTGCTTCCTCGGGCTGCCTTGGTAGAGGAGGTCAATCGATGAGCCCTGTGAGCAAGTGCGGCTCCAGCTGCAGATGAAGCCACAGCTGGCACTGGATCTGCTCTTATTGACTTTCAGGTAGACATGATGAGCAGTGCTGCCTCATTGCTGCCCTTTGCTTTGACCATGTCACAGAGGAGAATCTCTCTATTTTATGAGTTCTCTTTGATGCTGTTTAAATCAAAATAATATCATTGCTTAGGAGATTTTTAATATAAAACAAATCCACTTTGCTGATCTTCTGATTTCTTTTTTCTAGTAATTGTAATTTCTGTGTCCTTACACTGGAAATTTTAATCTAAGACTACTACTGCATGTTTATCAGAAACTAAGAACTAATGTGTACTGCATTGCAAAGGTTTTATACAAGTTGTATTAATATTTTTCTCCTCAAGGCCAATCACTTGGGTGCCTAAGAGCATCTACTTCAAAACAATGTTAAACATCTAATAGAAGTTTCTGAACATTAATTTGTCTTACTGTGTCCTTGAATATATTCAATGATAGCTTCAGAATGAAATTCAATGTCCTGATAGGCTCAAGCTCTTTAAATGAGGATAGTTACGTTTCAACCTCATCTGCCATCAGGCCTCTTTTCCTGCTCCAGGGCTGGCACTAGGCCAAAGTGAGGACCAAGAAAGACACACAGACCTTTATAACTGTAAGGAGACCCTGTCAGCACTCTTAAGTGCTGACTTCTAGACTTGTCTGGTACAAAGAACAATGACAGCAGCACAACTCATCACCATACTAGCTAACATTTGTGCTTCTCCTCCAGTCTCTTCATGGAGTTAAATTTATATTTCGTGTTTACCAATGACCATAGAACAAAGAGGCCCATTGAGTACTCAGTGAGCTCAGTCTATGCTAAGCGCATGTGCTATCTCATTTATTCTTCACAACGCTATTGGAATGCTTTTGTCCTTATTCCCAATTTATATTTGATGAAAGCCAAGGATGAAGGGATTAAATCCTGGAAGTGATCAAGAAAAAAGCAGAATATAAAGCCAGGCCTGGCTGATTCCTTGCTACTGCCCTATCCTCAGTTGTGTAGAATTGTGAAAGATGTTCAGAAGGATCCTGGTTTTCCATTAATGCCTAACTAAAACGGTGGCAGGTGTATCTAGTGATTAAAGCCTTCTCTGACAACTGTTCTGTTCTGATTTCCTGAGTATACTTCTCATCTGTGCTCTTGAGTGTGGTTATTCCCCTACCCTGCAAAGTGGTGACAGCACAAACATAAACTACAACTAGTCCTTCACTATGCACACATGGAGTTTTATTATGTGCTACAAGCTGAGTGAACAAGAAAGACATGGCCCCTGCCTTCACGAACCTTACAATGGCTAATCCCTAGAGTGAATAGCCATTAAATAACCAATCACTAGTGTGACATTATACAAAGAAGAGAAGAGTGCATTGGGGCAGCATTCTGCAGCAAGCTGGGAAGCTGGTTTTGAAGAGGCACAGGGTAGGCTTCACCTCTGTGTGAAAGTGAAATACACTCGCAGAAGCCATTTATGGCAGGTATTCACGAGGCAAGAATATTCATGGGCATCTGGGATGGTGCTTGTCTCTGCGCCTGAGAGAGGACAGTAGATGCTGTGCGTTGGGAGATGACATCACTGGGAGCATGAAGAAAATAGAATGTAATGGGCGATGAGGAGAGGGAGTCAGGTCTGTGGGTTGTGATCGAATTCAGTGATTTTATCACAGAAGTGATGCTAAGCCATTGTAGCTCTCAGGAAAATGGAGATAAACATGACATTCAGAGTTTTATGAGTACTTTGACAACAGAACAAAGAAGGATATCAGCTGAGGGAAACTGGAAGTTGTGTGTTGTGGTTACTGTAATCCTGCTTATCTAAGATTTGATGCATCTACCCTGGTGCATTGTGTCTGCTGTGTCTTTTGTAATTTTGAAAGCACCAACTGGGTCATTTTTTCCCACATCTGCCTTCCAGTAAGCAAACTCCTCTGTCTGGAGTGACCATCCCAGTGGATCCCTGGGTGTCTCTTTCATTGTAGGGTTTTCTGCAAAACGCAAAGCCTTTGACCCTGCCCCTCCATATCCTGAGCCCAGGCTTCTACATGATCTCTGCAAATTTTCTTGCTTGTTTTGACTTATTATTGGATGGTGTTACCAGCTTACTCCTCTTGTGGATGAAAAATGAGGACTTCCTTGAGGATAGAGAGAGAGAGAGGCATATTCTCTAGGCTCTGGGAAGCTCACCAGTAGGCACTAGAACTCTCAGGAGGATGTCACTGGGCTAACAACAGTATAATTTTGAGTTATTATTGAATGTTCCTCCTGTCCTGTAGGAAACAAAGTTGATGATGGAAAGAATGTGAATTCTAAATTGTTTCAACTACAATAATAGAAAACTTGGGGAATATTGGATAAAAAACCCTCAGAATATTTGTTTACTCATAAGCTAGGAGTCAGAGAGCCTGATAGTTAGTTTGGTAGCTCAGTGATATCATGAACATTGCAGTGTCTTTCTTCCTTGATGTCATTTATATTTTGGTCTCATGGTCAAAACATAGCTACATACGTAGCTCATGGCTACATAGCTCCAAGCAGAAAGTTTTCACATGAAATACATCTAGAAAAAGAAATAAAATGTAGACAAAATAAGAGTTTTCTCATAAAATAAAGGAACACTTATTCTTGGAAGCATCAGTATATTTCTGCTCATAGGCTAGAATCTATTCACATGAGAGTGGAGGTGTTGCTTAATGGCAAAGCCATGCCAAAAAAGGATCTGGGTTTCATGCCAACATCAGAAATAGAACTTGATTTAGGCAATTTACTGAAAGAAATCACTGTAAGTCAATCTGAAAATTCAAGGAAGAATCAAGGAGAGAGAATGTTGTTCGTCCCATGTGCAGGGAGATGCCTCACAGTGCAGTATCCATGTCATTCCAACAGAAAGGCAGTAGAAGAAAGGTACAGAGATGATGAAAAACCAGAAATGGGTCCTTAGCATATAGTATACCCCAGTAAATCCCTGGGGCCTGGAGGTGTGGTGCTCTGGCCTTTTCTGCTCCAATGGCTACCAGTGAGTTGTTGGTGCTGATGGTTCCCATCCGTCTCTTCTTCCTAACGGAAAGCAAATTTGGTTTGACACGGCAATGGTTGTTTGGCATATACCCACTTCTCTATACTTTTAGAAAAGATTTATTTATTTTATGTGCATCAGTATTTTGCCTATATGTATGAATCTTTGAGGGTGTTGGATCCCTGGAACAGGAATTGCAGACAGTTGTGAAGTATCATGTGGGTGCTGACAATTGAACCTTAGTCCTCTAGAAGAGTAGCCTATACTCTTAACTGCTGAGCCATCTCTCCAACTCCTCTACACTTTCATATAAACATAAAAGAGGACTTTTTTCCTTTTTATTAGATATTTTCTTTATTTACATTTCAAATGTTATCCCCTTTCCTAGTTTCCTCTCCAGAAATCCCCTATCTCCTCCCCCCTCCCCCTGATCCCCAACCCTGCAACTCCTGCTTCCTGGCTGTGACATCCCCCTATACTGGGGCATAGACTGGATTTTTGATAAGAGGGAAGTGTGTGGGGTCATTCGATAGGACTTCATGCAAACACTAACTCTGTGATTCACAGTTCTTTGCTTCATCATTCCCAAGCATATATGGAGAGTCCATGCTGGAGGGTGACTCAGCAAATATGCTAGTAGTGAGAGTGAGTCTCCTGTAAGACTAGCAAGTATGCCGGTAGTGAGAGTGCATCTCCTGTAAGGCTAGCACAAGAGAAGAAGCCTGGACTGGGGATAACCAAGGATACCAGCTCTTTGCCAGACTACCTCCTTCAGCATATATTTGCACCTTTAGAGACAACCTCCCTAGCAGAATCAGACGGGACTCAAGGAAGGCTTTTCTCCAACCTAGAAAAAAAGCCTACTTTTCTGCTCTGGAAACCTACTGGCCGCAGTGAATGGTGCTTGTCACACTATAGACACAGGTGTGGGAATCTGAGTACAGCGTGTGTTTCTAAACAGTTGATTAAGTCAATGAGAGACAAAGTATAAGTACCTGTAAGTAGCTGGTTAACTTCTTTTTTGTACAAGTTGCCCATCCCGACTTTTCGGTTCCCTTTCATCTCTTTGTACTGAAAAGGAGAACCAGCATCTTCCAAGCTGCCTTGTGACCGGCCTTTCTAATGAGCCTTCGATCTGCTTTCACAGTATCCTCCCTGATCCATTTCATCTTGATATAATACAACCAAGTTTCCAGCACCCATCGAGATCTCTGGAGTGAATGATGGAGTACAGTATAATGGCTCATGAAAAAAAAAAAAAAAAGAGTCGCCCCTTAAGAGGCATGGGTCTGGCTGCCAGACTGATGGAAGTAGTTACTCTTTCCTCTGGGTTTAACACTTGTACCAGTCAGGGTTCTCCAGAGAAACAGAACTATTGGAATATTTATAAACATACATGGAAAGAGATTTATTGTGATGAATTGTCTCATGAAGTTGTGGAGGCTGACAAAACTAAGAACTGCTAAAGACTCTGGCTTGCTGATTAGCATCCATGGGTCAAAGGTCTTCTTACGAAGGATTCAATGCTTCTGTTGCAGTGTGGGGGAAGACAACTCAACGTGAGGCTAGATACCCTTCTTCCTCAAAGGAGGGCTGACCATTTTGCAGTCTGGACTTCAGTTTCCTGAATGAGGAAAGACAATTGAAAATGTCAGAGTATTAAGTATTCGGGTAACCCAGGACCCAATTGAGATGATATGAAAAATTAACATTCATAATATATATAGATAATATTCATAGAACATATTGAGCTCTGGCTTTTAGTTTGTCTTTTAGAGGCTTATATTAAGTCTACATCCCAAAGAGATGAAGTAAAATACTGTACAATTAGTATGGTTGTATAATATATATTCTTTTTTATTAGATATTTTCTTTATATACATTTCAAATGTTATCCCAAAAGTTCCCTATACCCTCCCCCCGCCCTGCTTCCCTACCCACCCACTCCCACTTTTTGGCCCTGGCATTTTCTCCTGTACTGGGTTATACAAAGTTTGCAATACCAAGGGACCTCTCTTCCCAGTGATGGCCGACTAAGCCATCTTCTGCTACATATGCAGCTAGAGATACAAGCTCCGGGGGTACTGGTTAGTTCATATTGTTGTTCCACCTATAGGGTTGCAGACCCCTTCAGCTCATTGGGTGCTTTCTCTAGCTTCTCCATTGGGGGGCCTGTGTTTCATCCTATAGATGACTGTGAGCAACCACTTCTGTGTTTGCCAGGCACTGGCATAACCTCATATGAGACAGCTATATCAGGGTCCTTTCAGCAAAATCCTTCTGGCATATGCAATAGTGTCTGGGTTTGATAGCTGATTATGGGATGGATACCCAGGTGGGGTATTTTCTGGATAGTCCATCTTTTCGTCTTAGCTCCAAACTTTGTCCCTGTAACTACTTTCATGGGTATTTGGTTCCCTGTTCTAAGGAGGAATGAAGTATTCACCCATTGATCTTCCCTCTTCTTGATTTTCTTGTGTTTTGCAAATTGTATCTTGGGTGTTCTATGTTTCTGGGCTAATATCCACTTATCAGTGAGTGCATATCTAATGACTTCTTTTGTGATTGGGTTACCTCGCTAAGGATGATATCCTCCAGATACATCCATTTGTCCAAGAATTTCATAAATTCATTGTTTTTAATAGCTGAGTAGTACTCCATTGTGTAAATGTACCACATTTTCTGTATCCATTCATCTGTTGAGGTACATCTTGGTTCTTTTCGGCTTCTGGCTATTATAAATAAGGCTGCTATGAACATAGTGGAGCATGTGCCCTTACCGGTTGGGACATCTTCTGGATATATGCCCAGGAGAGGTATTGCGGGATCCTCCAGTAGTACTATGTCCAATTATTTGAGGAACCTCCAGACTGATTTCCAGAGTGGTTGTACAAGCTTGCAATTCCACGAACAATGGAGGAGTGTTCCTCTTTCTCCACATCCTCACCAGCATCTGCTGTCACCTGAATTTTTTATCTTAGCCATTCTGACTGGTGTGAGGTGGAATCTCAGGGTTGTTTTGATTTGCATTTCCCTGATGATTAAGGATGTTGAAATTTTTCAGGTGCTTCTCAGCCATTCAGTATTCCTCAGTTGAGAATTCTTTGTTTTGCTCTGAACCCCATTTTAATGGGGTTATCTGAATTTCTGGAGTCCAGCTTCTTGAGCTCTTTGTATATAATGGATATTAGTCCCCTATCAGATTTAGGATTGGTAAAAATCCTTTCCCAATCTGTTGGTGGCCTTTTGTCTTATTGACAGTGTCTTTTGCCTTACAGAAGCTTTGCAATTTTATGGGGTCCCATTTGTCAATTCTTGATCTTACAGCACAAGCCATTGCTGTTCTGTTTAGAAATTTTTCCCCTGTGCCCATATCTTCGAGGCTTTTCCCCACTTTCTCCTCTATTAATTTCAGTGTCTCCAGTCTTATGTGGAGGTCTTAAATCCACTTAGACTTGAGCTTTGTATAAGGAGATAAGAATGGATCAAGACAGCATTTTCATCAAATGGTGCTGGCACAACTGGTGGATATCATGTAGAAGCAGGCAATTTCTTTATGCCCGATGTATGATAATATATCTCTATTTACCAATCTCTATCTTTGTCTCTATTTCTTTTTTTTTAATTAGGTATTTTTCTCATTTTCATTTCCAATGCTATCCCAAAAGTCCCCCATACCCTCCACCCCACCCCCTTACCCACCCACTCCCACTTTTTGGCCCTGGAGTTCCCCTGTACTGAGGTAGATAAAGTTTGCAAGTCCAATGGGCCTCTCTTTCCAGTGATGGCCGACCAGGCCATCTTTTGATACATATGCAGCTAGAGTCAAGACCTCCAGGGTACTGGTTAATTCATAATGTTGTTCCACCTATTGGGTTGCAGATCCCTTTAGCTCCTTGGGTGTTTTCTCTAGCTCCTCCATTGGGGGCCCTGTGATCCGTCCAGTAGCTGACTGTGAGCATCCACTTATGTGTTTGCGAGGCCCCGGTGTAGTCTCACTAGAGACTGCTATATCAGGGTCCTATCAGCACAATCTTGCTAGTGTATGCAATGGTGTCAGCGTTTGGAGGCTGATTATGGGATGGATCCCTGGATATGGCAGTCTCTAGATGGTCCATCCTTTTGACTCAGCTCCAGACTTTGTCTCTGTAACTCCTTCCATGGGTGTTCTGTTCCCAATTCTAAGAAGGGGCAAATTGTCCACACTTTGGTCTTCGTTCTTCTTGACTTTTATGTGTTTTGCAAATTGTAACTTATATTTTGGGTATTCTAAGTTTCTGGGCAAATAACCACTTATCAGTGAGTACATATCATTTGAGTTCTTTTGTGATTGGGTTATCTCACTCAGAATAATGCCCTCCAGGTACAACCGTTTGCCTAGAAATTTCATAAATTCATTTTTTTTAATACCTGAGTAGTACTCCATTGTGTAAATGTACCACATTTTTTGTATCCATTCCTCTGTTGAGGGGCATGTGGGTTCTTTCCAGGTTCTGGCTAATATAAATAAGGCTGCTATGAACATCGTGGAGCATGTTTCTTTCTTACTAGTTGGAACATCTTCTGAATATATGCCCAGGAGAGGTATTGCTGGATGCTCTGGTAGTACCGTGTCCAATTTTCTGAGAAACCTCCAGAGTGATTTCCAGAGTGGTTGTACAAGCTTGCAATTGCACCAACAGTGGAGGAGTGTTCCTCTTTCTCCACATCCTCGCCAGCATCTGCTGTCACCTGAATTTTTGATCTTAGCCATTCTGACTGGTGTGAGATGGAATCTCAGGGTTGTTTTGATTTGCATTTCCCTGATGAATAAGGATGGTGAACATTTTTTCAGGTGTTTCTCAGCCATTCGGTATTCCTCAGGTGAGAATTCTTTCTTTAGCTCTGAGCCCCATTTTTTAATGGGGTTATTTGATTTTCTGGAGTCCACCTTCTTGAGTTCGTTGTATATTATGGATATTAGTCCTCTATCTGATTTAGGATAGGTAAAGATCCTTTCCAAATCTGTTGGTGACCTTTTTGTCTTATTGACGGTGTCTTTTGCCTTACGAAAGCTTTGCAGTTTCATCAGGTCCCATTTCTCAATTCTCGATCTTACAGCACAAGCCATTTCTGTTCTATTCAGGAATTTTTCCCCTATGCTAATATCTTTGAGACTTTTCCCCACTTTCTCCTCTATAAGTTTCAGTGTCCCTGGTTTTATGTGGAGCTTCTTGATCCACTTATATTTGACCTTAGTACAAGGAGATAGTAATGGATCAATTCACCTTCTTCTACATGATAACCACCAGTTGTGCCAGCACCATTTGTTGAAAATGCTGTCTTTTTTCCACTGGATGGTTTTAGCTCCCTTGTCGAAGATCAAGTGACCATAGGTGTGTGGGTTCATTCCGTGTCTTCAATTCTATTCCATTGGTCTACTTTTCTGTCGTTATACCAGTACCATGCTGTTTTTAATCACAATTGCTCTGTAGTAAAGCTTTAGGTCAGGCATGGTGATTCCACCAAAGGTTCTTTTATCCTTGAGAAGAGTTTTTGCTATCCTAGGTTTTTTGTTATTCCAGATGAATTTGCAGATTGTTCTTTCTAATTCATTGAAGAATTGAGTTGGAATTTTGATGGGGATTGCATTGAATCCGTAGATTGCTTTTGGCAAGATAGCCATTTTTACAATGTTGATCCTGCCAATCCATGAGCATGGGCGATCTTTCCATCTTTTGAGTTCTTTAATTTCTTTCTTCAGAGACTTGAAGTTCTTATCATACAGATCTTTCAGTTCCTTAGTTAGAGTCATGCCAAGGTATTTTTATATTATTTGTGACTATTGAGAAGGGTGTTGTTTCCCTAATTTCTTTCTCAGCTTGTTTATTCTTAGTGTAGAGAAAGGCCTTTCACTTGTTTGAGTTAATTTTATATCCAGCTACTTCATTGAAGCTGTTTATCAGGTTTAGGAGTTCTCTGGTGGAATTTTTAGGGTCACTTATATATACTATCATATCATCTGCAAAAAATGATGTTTTGACTTCTTCTTTTCCAATTTGTATCCCCTTGATCTCCTTTTGTTGTCGAATTGCTCTGGCTAGGACGCCAAGTACAATGTTTAATAGGTCGGAAGAAAGTGGGCAGCCTTGTCTAGTCCCTGATTTTAGTGGGATTGCTTCCAGCTTCTCACCATTTACTTTGATGTTGGCTACTGGTTTGCTGTAGATAGCTTTTATCATGTTTAGGTATGGGCCTTGAATTCCTGATCTTTCCAGAACTTTTATCATGAATGGGTGTTGGATCTTGTCAAATGCTTTTTCTGCATCTAACGAGATGATCATATGGTTTTTTTCTTTGAGTTTGTTTATATAATGGATTACGTTGATGTATTTTGGTATATTAAACCATCCCTGCATCCCTGGAATAAAACCTACTTGGTCTGGATGGATGATTGTTTTGATGTGTCAAGAACAAGATTCGGTAAGTGAGAATTTTATTGAGTATTTTTGCACAGATATTCATAAGGGAAATTTGTCTGAAGTTCTCTATCTTTGTTGGATCTTTCTGTGGTTTAGGTATCAGAGTAATTGTGGCTTCATAGAATGAGTTGGGTAGAGTACCTTCTACTTCTATTTTGTGGAATAGTTTGTGCAGAACTGGGATTAGATCTTCTTTGAAGGTCTGATAGAACTCTGCACTAAACCCATCTGGTCCTGGGCTTTTTTTGGTTGGGAGACTATTAATGACTGTTTCTATTTCTTTAGGGGATATAGGAGTGTTTAGATCATTAACCTGATCTTGATTTAGCTTTGGTACCTGGTATCTGTCTAGAAACTTGTCCATTTCATCCAGGTTTTCCAGTTTTGTTGAGTATAGCCTTTTGTAAAAGGATCTGATGGTGTTTTGGATTTCTTCAGGATCTGTTGTTATGTCTCCCTTTTCATTTCTGATTTTGTTAATTAGGATGCTGTCCCTGTGCCCTCTAGTGAGTCTGGCTAAGGGTTTATCTATCTTGTTGATTTTCTCAAAGAACCAGCTCCTTGTTTGGTTGATTCTTTGAATAGTTCTTGTTTCCACTTGGTTGATTTCACCCCTGAGTATGATTATTTCCTGCCATCTACTCCTCTTGGGTGAATTTGCTTCCTTTTTTTCTAGAGCTTTTAGGTGTGTTGTCAAGCTGCTAATGTGTGCTCTCTCTAGTTTCTTTTTGGAGGCACTAAGAGCTATGAGTTTCCCTCTTAGAAATGCTTTCATAGTGTCCCATAAGTTTGGATATGTTGTGACTTCATTTTCATTAAACTCTAAAAAGCCTTTAATTTCTTTCTTTATTCATTCCTTGACCAAGGTATCATTGAGAAAGTGTTGTTCATTTTCCATGTGAATGTTGGCTTTCCATTATTTATGTTGTTATTGAAGATCAGCCTTAGTCCATAGTGATCTCATAGGATGCATGGGATGATTTCAATATTTTTGTATCTGTTGCGGCCTGTTTTGTGACCAATTATGTGGTCAGTTTTGGAGAACGTACCATGAGGTGCTGAGAAGAAGGTATATCCTTTTGTTTTAGGATAAAATGTTCTGTAGATATCTGTTAAGTCTATTTGTTTCATCACTTCTGTTAGTTTCACTGTGTCCCTGTTTAGTTTCTGTTTCCATGATCTGTCCATTGGTGAAAGTGGTGTGTTAAAGTTTCCCACTATTAGTGTGTGAGGTTCAGTATGTGCTTTGAGCTTTACTAAAGTTTCTTTAATGAATGTGGCTGCCCTTGCATTTGGAGCATAGATATTCAGAATTGAGAGTTCCTCTTGAAGGATTTTACCTTTGATGAGTATGCAGTGTCCCTCCTTGTCTTTTTTGATAACTTTGGGTTAGAAGTCGATTTTATTTGATATTAGAATGGCTACTCCAGCTTGTTTCTTCAGACCATTTGCTTGGAAAATTGTTTTCCAGCCTTTCACTCTGAGGTAGTGTCTGTCTTTTCCCCTGAGATGGGTTTCCTGTAAGCAGCAGAATGTTGGGTCCTGTTTGTGTAGCCAGTCTGTTAGTCTATGTCTTTTTATTGGGAAATTGAGTCCAATGATCTTAAGAGATATTAAGGCAAAGTAATTGTTGCTTCCTATTATTTTTGTTTTTAGAGTTGGCATTCTGTTTTTGTGGCTGTCTTCTTTTTGGTTTGTTGAGGGATTACTTTCTTGCTTTTTCTAGGGTGTGGTTTCCGTCCTTGTATTGTTTTTTTTTTTTTTTTTTCTGTTATTCTCCTTTGAAGGGCTGGATTCATGTAAAGATAATGTGTGAATTTGGTTTTGTAGTGGAATACTTTGGTTTCTCCATCTATGGTAATTGAGAGTTTGGCCGGGTATAGTAGCCTGGGATGGCATTTGTGTTCTTTTAGGGTCTGTATAACATCTGTCCAGGATCTTCTGGCTTTCATAGTCTCTGGTGAAAAGTCTGGTGTAATTCTGATAGGCCTGCCTTTATATGTTACGTGACATTTTTCCCTTACTGCTTTTAATATTCTATCTTTATTTAGTGCATTTGTTATTCTTATTATTATGTGTCAGGAGGAATTTCTTTTCTGGTCCAGTCTATTTGGAGTTCTGTAGGCTTCTTGTATGTTCATGGGCATGTCA